>NC_056733.1:1343577518-1343877518 GCF_019279795.1 Protopterus annectens | reverse complement strand
CAAAGGTGGGTATGTTACTGGTGTAGGGTGTGATATCGTGTGTACAGGGATATAGAAGTGCTATCACTCCCCCTTTTTTTAGATCTCTCTCTTCTGGTTATTAAAACATTTGGAGGTATTATTTCTGTGTCTTTTACACAGGGGTGTAGCCATGTTTCTGTACGGGCTAGTATGTCAGGTTTATTTTGATCAATCCAGGCATGCAATGGGGATATTTTTTTACATATACTCCTAAGGTTCAGTGTAAGCATGTTTAAATTTTTGGGGTTACTCTTTTGGTTAGGATTAGAATGTGGGCCAGGGTTAGGATGTATCTCTTCACTTTTGAATAGGTAGGTAATGAGGAAGGAGTACCATGGGAAGTGTTTTTTATTCCTAGGTGATAATACTGGTGTCAGGTATGGTTTTGTAGGTAATGAGGAGGCCAATTTGTGGCTTGAATAATATGGGAGGATATAGGAGAAAAGCTGAGAGGAGGTATGTGAGAAGCTGTGTTGTTTATTGGGGTGATGGTTGGAGGAGGTTGTTGATGTGTATTGATATGTGGGGGTAAGCGAGGATATAGCTGTAGCGAGGTTGAGAATTAAGAGTAAAGAAGCTAGGCAGGTTAGGAGGAGCATGTCAGCTGTGATAGTGGGTTTAACAGTAGTAAACGTGGTATTTATGTGTTAGAATGTAATATCAGGGGCAGGTTAGGAGGAGCATGTCAACTGTGATAGTGGGTTTAACAATAGTAAAAGTGGTATTTATGTGTTAGAATGTAATACCAGGTATAAACAGAGATTATGTTATCCTGTGATATGTGTGATATGAAGGTAAGGTTGGAAATGTTTTGACTTCAGGGTGGGCTTTGTCAATGTGGTTAGGTGTTTTGCCCTGTGGTCTGTGTTAAGGAGGGGTGGTGGAGATGTGACTGGACAGTAGTGCAATTATGGTGCGATATTAGTTTATGTGTATAATAGAAGCAAAGGTCGTAAGCCTGGAGTTAATGTAAGACAGTCTGAGGCAGTGATAGTATTATGATGGTAAAATAGAGTAAGGCACAAAGAATTATAGTAGGGGGGGAATGATAATAGAAGCTGATGGATGTAAGGGGAAGCAGATACGTTTGGTTAAATAAAAGTGGGTTAGGTGTGAATGAAATGTGTATGTGGACAAGGTAGAGTTGTATATAATTGGATCAGAGAAATGAGAGGGGGTGGTTTGCTTGGGATATGAGTAGAAGTGCTGGCGGAGGGTGGGTAAGGGCAGGGGAGCAGAGTGGGAAGAGTGAATGGAGAGGGAAGAAACCTGCAGATGGCTTACCACCATAAACAATCAGTGAGGTAGAATGTTCCTGAATACAAAGACAAAGTGACCGAACTCTAACTTTACCTGAGTCACAGCATCTAATTTTATAGTTATGGGTTTTTCAATGTCTTTTCCAGAGATCTAGTACACTAATAAGAGTAAAATATGCTGAAGTGTTAATGTAGCTTCACCTTCAGCCGTAAAAGGCCTGTGAGTAAGTGGGAGTGTGGGTGGGGGCATGCTTCCAGCAGATTCAACACTACAAACAGAACACACTAGTGCATGACTTAAATTAAATTATTAGTCTGAGTCTATGAATTTATCTTGCATACATTTAACTCTGCGTATTTTTCCTTGTGAAATTTTACAACTACAAGTGAACTTCAGCTGTGCAAATACTTTAGGTAGTGGGTTGTTTCACTGGGGGAGAAAGAGAGAGAGAGAGAGCAAGTTAATAAGAATATCTTGATGGTTGAACTAGTTAGGTACAGTACTATTTGTCTATACTCATCCACATTAAGTAATGTTTGGCAAACAAGAGTAGTGCACTATATCTCACAGTTGTGCATTTCACCCTTCTAGCCTTTAAACAGGACAATAACAAAGCTTACCAGATATATTTGTAGGTATGCAAGTTTGTGATTATTAAGAACAAAAATGGTGGCTTCCACAGTACAGAAGGAGAGAAAGAAAGAATAAGCTAACAAGAGGTATGTGTTTGCATGCAAAATGTAGGTTTACTGGAATGTAGGTTTACAGATGTTAAAGAGACAGGTAGCACACCTATCTGTTAGATCCCACTCTTTGCTATACAATATGCAGTCTGTACCGCTGCTATGTAAGCACTTAGAAAAAGGCAGCCAGCTGAAGCCTTCAGTAGGAGGGACAGAAATATATATATTTATAACATAAACATATGCACTACAGATTAGCAGGGAGAAAACAAAATAACAAACACTTAGTCAGATGTTAACAGACTTACTTGATGTAACTGCAGTACAAACAGCAAAAAAAATGATTGTTTTACAGTAGGAGCCAGTGAAACTAACAGCCAGTAGATGCTTGCTTGCATAATTGGTACACTTTAACAGCAGAAAGACAACATTTAGCTGCTATTACTGAAACCTAGACTAAAAAGTCAGTAGAAACATGCTGATATATTTACTACAAATTAACAGCAAAAAACACAACACTTAGCAAGAGTTAAACACAGTGAAGTCTTAGTTGTATTTTTCTAGTGCAAGGTTTAACCAAAATGAAATAAACCATAACAGTTAAGATAATACAATAATCCAATGTACCTTCTTGTAGAGTGAAGCAGCTGGATGAAGACAACACTTGGTACAAGGGGTAGTGAAGTGACTCTGTGTTTGGAGCCACAAAAGCAAAAAAATAGTGGGATGCCTAGCTGAGAAGCAGGGAGGGCCAGTCAGTGCTTTCAGTGGAAAGCAGTTACCCCCCCCCCTCCACAGATGGTTTACCACCATAAACAATCAGTGAGGTAGAATGTTCCTGAGTGCAAAGACAAAGTGACTGAACTCTAAAAACTTGACCTGAGTTACAGCATCTAATTTTATGGCTCCCTATTATGCTGTCGCAGATGCAGGTTGTCGAATGTGTCTTTGTCGAACTGAAAAGCACAAAAAGGCAAAATAGCGAAGCAGCTTTTCAGTGAATTCTTTCCCTGGGAAAGAATTTGTTTGGCCACTTTCACTACTTTGCCTTTTTGGCACTGTAGTGTGATCTCGGAGTTGGTATATTTAAGTAGGAGGGGTGTGGGGGGCGGGGGGCAAAGCCCACCACATTATATAATGTTTTACATTTTTTTCCAGAACAGCAATTTTTTTCCCTTGGAAAAAAATCGCTGTTCTGAAGTTTCGATGTTGTAAGCTTTCGCTTACATGGGGTCGATTATGTGTCTTTCGCTCTTCTGAGCATGTAATGTCATAATATAGACCCTTCTTTATAGTTATGGGCTTTTCAATGTCTTTTCCAGGGATCCATTACACTGATGAGAGTAAAATATCCTGAAGTCTTAATGTAGCTTCACCTTCAGCAGCAAAAGGCCTGTGAGTAAGTGGGGGTGGGGGTGGATATATCCTTTCAGCAGATTCAACACTACAAACAGAACACACTAGTGCATGACTTAGCAAATTAAATTATTAGTCTGAGTCTATGAATTGTCTTACATACATTTAACTCAGTGTATTTTTTTCTTGTGAAATTTTGCAACTGCAAGTGAACTTCAGCTGTGCAACTTCTTTAGGTAGTGGGTTGTTTCACTTCTTGTAGAGTGAAGCAGCTGGATAGACTCTCCCTCGGATTCACGAATCCTCCGTGTAAGACTAAATAAGTCTTACTCGGAGGCTGCAGTTGAATGGTATGACGTCAGTGTGCCATGAATTTTCATGAGGGCATGCTGACTCAACTGCAAGTCTAACATGGACCATGTAGGAAAGCAGGGAGCGTGTCCAACTGCTGAGCAGTCTAAATGTCCACGCCCTTGCAAGGGTTTGAAAATAAAAATGTAAACACAGAAGAGCGAGTCCGCTCAATTGTCCATGCACCCAACACCACACTCCCTGACATTATAAATCCCCATCACAGTTATTAAAAATAAAACATTAAAATTTTTTTTTTTATATTCCCGAAATAGCTGCCCATATTTGTGCGTGTGTGCGCGGGTGTGCCCATTGCTTAGCTGCAGTTAGCAATCCCGTCATGGTAGAGCATAAGAAGGAATGTTTATGCAAATTACACCAAATAGCAATAGCGTAATGGTAGAGCGTTCGCACAAAGAGGAGGCATTCACAGTTCAAGTCCCACCACTCCCCTTCCTATTTATGTTTTAAATCAGTTATATAAAATAATACCCAACATATATGATTACAGTTGTACTAAAAAGCAGCAAAATGGCCTATGTATCACTGAACAAAATATATATTTATAAAGGATCCTGATATATAATAACAGTTAAGCAGCGCTTTACCCAGCGCAATGTAGTTGCCCATAGCTAAATAGTGTTTTACCCAGCACAATGTAGTTGCCCATAGCTAAATAGCACTTTACCCAGCGCAATGTAATTGCCCATAGCTAAATAGTGCTTTACCCAGCGCAATAGGTTTGCGCGGACGTGCGCCCCACACCAACTAGAGCACCGTAGGGCAACGTGGAGCAACGTAGAGCAAAGCTGCTTAAACACAGCCACACCCCCTAGCCTGTCTGGACATTATTAAAATAAAATGAATGACAAAGTTTGAACCCAGGACTCTGCACACCATAATCAAAGTACTGAACCACTAAGCCATGACAGCTTAGGATAAACAGCCAGTGTTAACATACATATACTCATAAATGGTAGATTAACCATTACTAAGCAGGTCAGCAGTCAGCCGAAATTTTTCAAAAATGGCCAATCACAAATAAGTGTGGGAAATGCGGCATATTTAAGCCCCATAGGCGGGAATACTCGCCATAACTGATTGTAGCTCACATCTGCAGTTAGAATGGCTGGTGCTGGAGAGGGTACATGCTTCAGAGCGCAACGTTGGGACATCGAGGAGTCGAAATAGATGATTTGGCCCCTTGCCCACTGTCATGAGTCAAGACTCCTGCAGGGCCAGTTCCAAGGGATGGAGTACAAGGCAGAGGTTTGGAACCGGTTAGCTCATGACCTCACCAGTGTCACAGGCATTCCTCGGACTAGTGAGCAGGTTCGTCACCACCATGCAGACCTGAAGAGATGGAAGCAGGACCGACTGAACCAATGGATACAGGAGGCCCGTGGGATGCAAGATGCCCCACAACTAAGTAGGTAGACATGGAATGCAGTATGTAAGAAATGATAATTGATTCTGTATAATGGATAGGTATGTCTCAATATCCCTTCATTTACTTCACAGCTGCAGGTGACCATGCTGTGAATCAGCAAGCCTATGCAGATAGGCTGCTAAGGCTGTGCCACCAGGCAGGTTAGTGATTATTCTGCATGTATTGTTATATAAAATAGGGGAGAGAGCATGAAAGAAAGTTTTGTAGTCCAATAATACAGCCATAAAATGCCCTGTATAAGTCCTCTGCATGTACTGTTATATGAAATAAGTCAGAGAGCCAGAAAAAGAGCATAGTAACCCATTAAGAAAGGTAAAATATGTCCGGAATAATATCACTGCAGGTACTGTCATATAAAATAAGTGAGCAAGCCTGAAAAAGAGTGTTCTAACCTATTAATAAAGGTATAATATGTCTTGAATATGTCTTCCATATGCACTGTAATATCAAATAAAGGAGTGAGCCTGTGGAAAAGTGTGTAGTGTGATTAATAAAGGTATAAAACCTGGAGTGTGTCTGTGTCACTTACTGTGAAATGTTGTTTTACCCTTGCATTATACAAATAGTACTGTTTTAATAAGTGCTGGCAACACACAGTTGGGCAGTCCCATCTAAAGTGGGTGATGGAAGTGCTAGTAGCTGTGAAGCATATATACAGCCCTCAACAGTCAATTACTGGCTGGCATGCATAAGTAAATCTGGCACATGAGTAGCTTGTTAATGTGTTCCACAGAAATGTGAGTGTGCTACAAGAAATGCAGGGTTCTGTACAAATTGAACTGAAAATGACATGTGAACACATCCAGATATGTAGATAAAGAAATATAAATACAACAATAAATATGTAGCAGTAACATCTGCATCCTGGACAGTTATTATGTCAGATATAGGTCAGGTATATAATGAACTAGCAAAACCCATTACCCAACCTAATGCATGTTGCCAAGTGTAATAATACATGTAGGGGATATACACCTGCAGTCAATAGGAATGTAGTGTAGACTAAAAGTACTCATAAGATGTTAACTGAGTTTCTTTCTACATCCTACTGTATGTGCATAAACAATCAATTCCACAATTCAATGGGTATGTGTAATCTCAAAACATTTGTTGGGACATATGTCCTATTGTTTTATAAATATCTGCATTCACTTTGATGCATGTGCCCTGTTCAAACACCACAATCATGGTGGCCTCTTGCCACCAATCATCCCTGCATGCTGTTGGAATGTCCACTGTTGTTCAATTTATGCATGTGTTATGCTTGCTGTTCAACTGTTGGAACCTTGGTATGTTGGGTTAATGGGAATATTGCTGCATGATGTTACAACTAATTTGGAATGCTGTTGTTTATGTTGTAATTAAACACACCTAATCACAGAACGTATGGGAAGGCCGGTCCCAGCGGACCCACCTGTCCCTCCTCAGCTGGCGAGTGCACATGGTACCAGCAGGTCCAGTGCCCAGCCCGGGCTCCCCTCCTCCGTTGGTCCTGTGCCACCTTCTGGTGGAAGCGCTGCAGGGGATGGGGCTCATCCCCCCATGCAAGCGTGGGTGGAGAAGGGCCACCTGTCACCCTTCGAAGGGTCCTAGCTGTGGTGCGTAGGGAGATCCAGCATTCAGTCGCTGATCCCCTATGCCAGCTCGAGGTGAGAGTGGTGCATCTCATGGGTGAGCCTGCCCGTCCTACGCAGTCCCCAGCACAGCCATCCTCGGGGCTGTGAAGGTGCAGTGGTGACTGCCCATGGGTGGGGATCTCAGTTCCACTGTTACCATCTGTGGGCTCATGGGCTTGTGATTTCTAAACACCCGTCCCCATCAATTGTGTTCACCCACCCCATGTGTCATACACCGCCCCTGTATGTGTCTTGTTTGCCTTGTCTGTTCTCCTCCCCAACCTACCTCCCCAAATATAACTACTTCCTCTACCTCACATTCCACTCTCACATGAAAAAAAAAAAAAAAAAAAAAAAAAAAAAAAAAAAAAAAAAAAGGACAATCTGTACCCACAAAAGATTACGCCCCATACATAGCTGCCCATTTCATACACATGTCCGCTGGACATGTAAACTGATAATTATAATTGGCAGTACAACATACTTTGTTGTCCTCACTCCTCTCCCAGGGGTGGAAGGTTTCAAATATCACTCCAAATGTATTGCATATGCACGGCTGTTGCTGGTAAAGAAATGGGCAGCTATGGACCTTCCCTACACTTGTCCTGCACATCCCAAGCTTATTTCCCTACTGTTTTTCCCTCTTCGTGCCCCCTTTTTCACCACTTTCCTATCTTCCCATTTTCTTTTCTTTCAAAGAAATTAGCGCGGGGGTTAGCAGGAGTAAGCACTTTTAAGCAGTAGTAAGCGGGTTTAAGCGAATGTGCACATGTGTGCGCTTAGCTAAGCATTGCTAAGCGCTGCGCAAACCCGCTTACATCTGCTTAAAAGTGCCTTAGCCGCTCTATGTCAGGGCCCTTGTTCTGCTCAGCAGCAAAATAAAATCCTTCTGCCAGTCTCGAACCCCAGACCATTGACACAATAGACTGCATGAATTGTCACTAAGCCACAGCAGATATACAATAACCTGATGCTCAAATAACTATATCAGGCATTTCATTGACTGAATGTAAAGGATAAATAGGAAGGCCACAACACAAAGCTTGTTTTGTGGATCTTTACCAGCAATTGTTGTAAAATGCATTACATGAGTGTGATATGAGAAGCAGCCATTCTAGCAGAAAATAAACTTACAGAGGCACTTTACAACCCCTACACAGTATCATAGCAGGACAAACAGTGGCAAATCTGATTAGGGTAGAGGCCACACTACCCAATTGGACTACTTAACAGGGATATCCCTGATTGTGAAACATATTGAAGCTGTGTCCCTCTGAATCCCTCTGAAAAGTACTGATGTCAGTCAGAAAGGTGGGGTATTACACAATGAATACTGACAATAATAACAGTAGACACTGCTTGTACTTCATAAAAGGAGTACATATCCATATGCACTTCTTCACGCAAGTCTAGACTTTTACTGTCTCTATGCTGTGTAAGGTGTACTTCACATTTAACTACCTATCCCTGACTCCATGCAAAGATGTATATGAGTGTTTCATAGGCCTGGCAGAGGCACAAACACACAGGCATAGCAGCTATCCTGTTGTTACACACACTGCAAATAGCTGTGGTAGGACTTCCACAAGCATACCCTTATGTAGGAGTACAACACAGAAATACCAAAGGATGTAGCCATGTACTGGTAGCAACTGACTGTAACAATGCCATTGTACTAGTGATGAAAACACCTGTGGATTGCACAGACAAAGAATAACAGTGTAACATTTGACTACCATCTGGATAGGTTCACAGTTGGGAACTATGCAGACAGACCACCTGCCTTGATAAACCAACAGGTACACAACAATCCTTAAAGTCCAGTAAGATAATATTCACACAATAATGCATAATGCTCTCTGCATGTCAACAGCCCCCTCCCACACTGTAAATACACTTGTGTGTTTAGGGTCTACCAGGGATGTAGGTAGGCATACACAGTACTGGAATTGTCCAGTTGTCCTATGAACCCTGTGCTAATGTCAATAATAAAACCACAAACCCTGCAGAAGTGCCTACATTAATATGCACAGTGTAACAGTTCACAAACAGTTCATGTGCCAAAAGAATACTTCTCAATAACTACATTTGTATGGCAGTTACTTATATGAGTGGAAAAGAAACTACATAGTCACAGAAATGTTGTGTAAGCATTTGTAGGGGTGAGTTAAACTCTACACTGATAGCTCTGTACTGCAAGTGGCAACAGTCAGGCCTGATTACAACGTGTACATCGTTGTCTACACCTCTAGCTTCAGATATAAGAAGTATACCAACCTTCTGACTTACACAACAGTGTCCACAGCAAACAAGCATGGGCCCCACTCTGGAAATCTGAAAGGGCTATGCCTACATACCTAAGCAATTTATAGCATTGGGTTGCTATGACAGTGAGTACTTCAATTACCACACAGCAAGCTGTATGCATTTACCAAATGCTGGGCACCAATTGGTGCAGAGGGCATCACATGCACATGCCCAGATAACTATAAAAGCAGATTGCACTTGCTATCCCCACATGCAATCATTACATTGCACATGTCAACAAATACTGACAAACTCTATTACTGAATACAGACGCCTTACTTCAGTAAATATTATATTTACTTCTTGAAAAACTAAATATATTAATTAAGAAAAAAAACTTAATTAATAACCAATAACAACTAATAAGTAAAAAACTTTACTTAAAAAAAAAAAGACCTTGAAAAGCATACACAGACGGACCTGACAGTGAGTAACAGGTATGTAACAGAGTTGTAGTTACCGGCAAGTAGTAGATGATTATGAATAGTACTGTACATACTCAGAAACATGCATAAGTGGTAGCAGTAGGTATGTATGCAGTGATGCCATGCATAGCTACTGCCATGGACAAATTAGTGTGTAGTTATGTGCAGTGGGACATAACTGTGACATATGTATCTCAGCATTATATATCGAACATCTGAACATGTTATCTATGGTCTGTACAGTACTGCCTATAATGGCAGTTTGGGGGAGTAGTGCAAACACCTATATAAACTTGGATGTAACAGAGTAAGACATGCATGATAGTAACATAATTTGTAGCTCAGCATTGACAACTGCTGTACCAGGCTAGTATAGTAGTGTTATCATTTGCAGCTATATATACTCCCTGTACTATTACTGTATGCACACATGTGACAAGCGTCCATGTTGTAGCAAGGCCCAACAGGTCATCTGTGAGGTGTACAGACTTACAACAGTGTGGACCCTGTGTGTGTATGGCACGCACATATGGAGAGATATGTATGTGTCTGATAAATTAGCATCTGAACATGTGCATAGAGCAAGGGACATACTGCAACTGTTTGTGAAGGGTGGACAGTTATACATTGTTACAGTTTGTTATGTGCATTTTTATATGTAGGTGGTAGTGTGTGGCAAACAAGACAGCATACTGTGCTGGCATATGACATGTGGCGTTTAATCACCGTGGGTATGATTCCTCAGGTTGTAGTCTTTCAGATAGGGGGTCCTGCTAAAGGTACATGGGCTGAGACTACCCTCCATGCATTCTGCACAAGACTGTGCAATATCATTATATAACTGCATCCCTGTCAACCTTTGCATAATTGGTATTCCCACCATGAAAGTTGGACTGTATATGTGACTATATGTATATCTATATGTACACCGATGGATGTTCATATGTACGCCCAAGCTCAATGTTGTAAACGTATTGCCATCCCTCATGTTAATAACCCTGTACCCATGACCTACCACATAGGTGGTAGTTTACTCAACACCGAAAGTGTGATGAGAGACTATGGGGCAAAGGTGGACAGTAGTGTCCCTATTGATAATCACAGTGCCACACTAGTCATGTAAACTGAGTAAGGTCCACATGTCAACAGTAAAGGTGTGTCATCCATGGAATAAGAGGTCAGTGTTCCACTGTACTCATCAGTCATAACACCTATCATAGAGTACATTGGCCCTGTTGGTATGTACCTCAGAAGACATCCACAGCGACAGTAGACACCAGACACATACCTCACAATGAGTATTACCGGACTCAAACAGATGATCTATGCAGACTGTCCTACAAAACCACAACTTCACTGTGTCACATACCGCCTACCCAGAGGCAACCTCTGCCTAACATACAAAGCTATGCCAAACCCACAGGTGTTGGACATGCTCCATTTATACTGATTACACTCCATACAAGCTACACACTGTACTGATCTAAACCCTGTAACGTGAAAAAGCAGAACATGCTGGAGTGGTACATTATCATCTCAGACACATACCATACTCTGGAACTAACCACCTATCAATAGCAAATGAAGGTCTTCATTAGCAGTTGTCATGAATAATCATGTTGAGTGGGTGTGAGATAGGAAACACAACCCAGGAGTCACCATTGTGGCTCTGCATGACAGGGGCACATGAACCTACATTACATGGGTGCAGAAGGGCAGGGTACCATATGGCTATGCTTCCACAGGTCCTATGGATAATAGCCTTTTAGCTACCTAGGACCTGATACACACACACACATGTACTTGTTGCATTATTGGCTAAGTGAGGTTGACTGGGTGTGATGGTGAATGTGTAGGTGAATGTGTCAAAGTTGTATATATGTGTGATAGCCTAGTGTGAAACCGTGTATATCATGGTATATAGTGTTGTAGCTCAAATCCCAGCAAAGGATATGTATGCTATTGCTAGGCAAAAAAAGCAGTAAGGCATATGGTGTGATGTAGTCCCATGGTGTTGACCGGAGTGTGCCATTGTAGGCTTAAGCAGTACATGTATGCTTATTGATTGGTAACACTAGTGAATTCAAATCCTGTATGAACAGTAGTACTACCTGAAGCTGTAGGCCTAAACAGCACAGTATGGTTTACATCCACATTGCTTGGACACACTGTTTTGTTTGTTACCTGTAGTCCTCACACATTACAAACCTCAGGCATGAGGTTTTGTAAGTGCTGACACACAGTACTGTATGTTACACAGGTAAAACTGATCTGGGTTGCTATACCTTTGTGTCCTGTAGGTATGTCTGATGTGTGCGTGGGTATGCCTGTAACATGGCCTTGGTGGTATGTGTGTCACAGGATATATGTGCATATCTAGCAACATGTGTAGTGTATTACAGCAGTATGCCACCTATAGTGATGAATGTGCACATTTGTTACTGAGGGGTTTGCTATCAACAAGTAGTGTGATGTACTGATAGTACTTAAACTGTACTTAACATTCATTTCAATGGATGACAAATGTCTGCATGCATTAGCTTCATACACCCCCTGTGGCTAGGTGGTGCATTGTGTCACATAGAGTGTGCCATGTACTGTTGTATAGTTTTACATACTGGTTCCACTTTGTTGCTGTGCAGAGCATGTTTTGGAATATAGTATGTGCCATGCAATGTCAGGCAGTTGTGGGCTGAGCAGTCCTATGAGGTATGACAGGTGTGTATCTACTGACAGCCAATAGGTTGCTATATATGGCATTTCATTGATGTCTGTACTTTAGCATGTTAAGTGTGCCACATGACATGCTCACAATAACTGTTTTATTGTCTTACAGGAATATGTCTCACAACAGGAAGCCTGCCTATTCCCCTGAGGAGGAGGAGGTCATCTATGATGCCCTGGTACAGCATTACAACTTGCTGTTTTCCAGATCTAGCCAGGACCAGCATGGAAGCACTGCACTGTGGCAGGATGGTGTCCGTTGGGTGAATGATGTAAGCATGCATAACCAGATGTATGAGCAGGTACGCCATCACTGCAGTGATTTAATCAGACATGTCCGGCAGCATGCCTCCGATGTCCACAGACAACAGCTTGCCACAGGTGGTGGTGCATCAACACATCCCCCCTCACCAGAGTGGAAGAGCTGCTCCTCAGCATGGTGGCTCCTGGACAAGCAGTACAACAGACGTGTCATCATGATGGCTGGAGTCACCCACCATGTAGATACAGAGCATGCAGGTAACATGGCATATCTGTAGACTACTGTAAGATCAATTGTTAAAACATGCATTTACCAGCTGTGTACTGTGTATTCAGAAGATGTGGAGCCTGGTGTCAAGCAATGCTGATAATTTGGAACATAATTTGTATGCCTGTGACTGTCACCTCTTGTACAACTGTGGAATTACAAACACACAGCAGCAATACCATAGTTGTTGCCACTGACAAACTGTCTCATATCCTTGTAGGTCCCTCTGGTGTGATAGCAGGACAGCACACCCATGCTGGTGAGTGTTCTAGATTTAATATAGCATATAACATGTGCATGTCATAGGAGACCTGTAGGCCATACACACATGTAAAATACCTACATATAATGCATGCTCTGCATGTTCTCTGTGGGACTATGCACATCCCAGTAACATGAGTATCCACCTCAAACACATGCAATACACAGAGCATCCCAACCAATTGTGGTACACTGTAGTGGACATTGTATAGGCAGAGTCAATACACATGCACACAACATACACCACTTTGTCATATGCAGTTAGTGGTAATTTGATACACATGGCATATGTAGACACCTGCTGTAAGGTCATACTCCAGTATCCCAAATGTCAACAACACAGCACACATACTATACCTGGGGGTAGAGGACTATCATGGGGCAGTGTGACACGCTTCAACACACAACACATTCATGTGAGGCAATGCTCCCTATTGAACACCTTACATACCTATGTAACAACTGGCTGTGAAATGGTTAATGTAGCCAAAGTGGTGCAGGTCAGGTACAGCAAGATAGTTGCCAGTGTGACATACATTATTGGCCTTGGTTGACCACATGATGCTGCCTGATGATGGCTCATGGTACTACACTACATCCAGTTACAGTAACTACAGTACTACACATAGCATTCATTGCTATACACCTGACAGTTGTGTGCATCCGGCCATGGTATGTATACCTATGAGTGATGGTGCACAGGACATTGGAAAGTGTTCCAGACTTGCACAGCAATATTGTGTCCATGTACACGTTGTGTTCCAGGGTGAGACCAATCATTGAACAACACACATGCATCAAAGACATGTATACTGTTATCAATAAGGGCTCACCACATTTGCACTGCATGCTGTTGAGCAACACACATCCTGCATGCTGACATGTGTGATAGGACTATTTGGCTTGTGATACTGTACTGCACCATCAACCACTAATGGATATTTTCTGTATTGCTGTTGGTGAGTGTGTGTTTGTGTGTGTCTCAACTTGACTGAGTAGTGTATTGTGTGCATGTGTTCATGTGTTTATGTGTGCATGTGTACATATGTGCATGTGTGCATGTGTTCATGTGTGCATGTGTGCATGTTTTCATGTGTTCATGTGTGCATGTGTTCTTGTGTGCATGTGTGCATGTGTGCATGTGTGCATGTGTTCATGTGTGCAAGTGTGCATGTGTGCATGTGTGCATGTGTTTATGTGTGCACATGTTCATGTGTGCTAACATCATCTACAGATTGTAAAGTGTGTTTCCTGTCTTCCTCTCACAGGTGCTGAGGTTGGGTTGGCTGAATGTGAATGCAGCAGGGAAACTGAAGCCACTGCCACAAATAGTGGAGATGATGAGACATGTATTGTGGCACAGGCAGGTTTGACAGGGTCTGTTGCTGGTCTGCCAATAGACAGTACACAGCTTTCCACCCCATCTATTCGCACACTCATACTGCCAATACATCCCTCATCACCAATGGCCTTAGCCGAGGGACAGCATACAGTTGGCATTGACCAGGATAGTGTGGTATCCATGGCACTTGCATCCCCTCACAGCTGCCATACCCGGATTACTGGAATGGTACCACATAGGCGGATGTCCAGGGGATATTGTGGGAGCACCGCTGGTCATAATGCCCCTGGCAGACGTGCCCCCACAGGTCTTATGACCTCAAGTATGTTCCGGGCTGTAATGTAGGCACAGGCACATATGGAATGGTACACCAGACAGGGACTAAGGGCGCAGAGGGCCCATTACACTGCTATCAATGACAGCATCCGTGACCTTGCCGGTCCCATCCGAAATTACACCGAGGTCATTGATAGACATTGGGGGGAGACATTAGATGCCCTCCACAATGTGTTTTCCATGAGCCAGGACCATGCGGGATGGTTGAGATGTTGACGCAGATGTATGCCAGCAGCATCAATGGCTGGCAGTCGTTGCGGACGGCCCACAGATCACAGCCGCTCCTGTAGTGGCAATACCAGCCCCAGCAATGCTGGGGCTGGCCTATCAATTGACCATCCTAGTAGACCACGTGCACATGGCTCTAGCCAGTCCCAGCAGAGACATGGGTCCACTCGACATACCTCTGCCTCTGATGATACTACCCAGTCAGGGTTGGTACCCGATAATGTCCATAGCACCCCTGCCAGGCACAGGTACCATGTCCGTGGCCAGAGACAATGATCTGTACAGCCTGGCAGGTACAGTCTGTGGCTGTCCCACAACCTCCCATATATGGCAGCCACATGGTGGAGCTGTGTGCATGCAGACACACACACATTAACCAAACAACTATGGTTCACACATTCACACACACATTACATCAACATTGGCCCATGCTGTACTGTTGTCCCTCACACACACACACACACACACACACACACACACACACACACACACACACACACACACACACACACACACACACACACATGTCGATTGGATGGGTCAATGTCAGGCTCTGGCAAATCAACAACACACCATGTGCATATGATGACACCTGTGCCATCTCCTGTCATCTGTAACTTTGATGCAGGAACAGGCTAGCATGGTGCTGATGCACAGGGTGACATTATATCAGTGTAGCAATATTAGCATGTTGTCAACAGGACAGTGTAATGATATCCTTGTAGGTATATCTGAGCAGGCATGATGCATCAAAGCTATGACTGTGAATGTAGCATTGTTTACACCAGTGTTAAGTCTGAGTATGTATTGTCCGCCCATGTGCCACGTGGCTGAAGTGTATAGTGTTGCCAGCATGTGTCAGTGAGTGGACAGTACGTGTGTGATGTGTGCAGTACAGATTAGCAGGTGTACATCTGTGAACATGGTGGGTGCGCACGGTCTGCATGTACGTGCATAGTGGACACATGGGACGTGTGACATACCCTGTATTACACATTGTTAACATCTCATAGTATCTCTCGATGGCCAGTATGCTTTCTACTACAGATATGTTTTAACATGGGTACAGGTGTGTGTATGACATGGTTTGACACTATGCTGTGGGTGATACTGTTAATATCTATCAATGTTTTGCATTCTGGTAGTATACACAACCTCAACAGCCTGACCATAACCAATCATTAGATGATGTCCTGACAAATGACACACAGATGTGGGGAACTCAGTTACACCAGTGTTAAGTCTGAGTATGTATTGTCCGCCCATGTGCCACGTGGCTGAAGTGTATAGTGTTGCCAGCATGTGTCAGTGAGTGGACAGTACGTGTGTGATGTGTGCAGTACAGATTAGCAGGTGTACATCTGTGAACATGGTGGGTGCGCACGGTCTGCATGTACGTGCATAGTGGACACATGGGACGTGTGACATACCCTGTATTACACATTGTTAACATCTCATAGTATCTCTCGATGGCCAGTATGCATTCTACTACAGATATGTTCTAACATGGGTACAGGTGTGTGTATGACATGGTTTGACACTATGCTGTGGGTGATACTGTTAATATCTGTCAATGTTTTGCATTCTGGTAGTATACACAACCTCAACAGCCTGACCATAACCAATCATTAGATGATGTTCTGACAACTGACACACAGATGTGGGGAACTCATTAACAGTTGGATCCTTCCGGTACTATACTACAACAGTAACCAGTGGTATTGACCGCCACCCGTTCCTGGGACCACACCTGTTTGGCATATAGCCCTCTTAGGTACATGCAAACATACTAGGGATATGTCCATCCACATCTGTAAATGCATGCATTGGCCTACAATGCATTCTCTGGATTGGACACATATCCTACACAAGGGTATCATACAGACAGATACCTGTTGTCCGACACATGCTGTATAGCTCTAAGCCAACTATAGCATAGTCATCCACATTTACTATACACACTATCCCGACAGTACGACATAGGTGGTAGCCCCCAACATGTATGTTGGGTAGCAATGTGTACATACAGCCAAGTGTTATGTCATCTGTCCCTTGGTATCCAAATATCCAGAGGTATTGTGGAGTCCTCCAGTGTATCACATAAGACATTAGGGGCCTGTATGCATATCCACAAGGCTGTTGTACACCTATAATGACTGTCCATTATTGCCAGACGTTGTTGTGTATGAACATGTCTGGCATATACCCCAGGCATGTACCCTCACTCACACTACTCTATAGTAACTGTCATGGGTGTGTGTGGCACAGATGACCTTGGCCACAGGTCACTACAGTGGCCGGCCTTGTCACATCCATACATATGTGACCTATGATCTGAGAAGCAGAAACACAATCTGTCAAAGGAAATAAATGTATTCATGTAGTATGCAGGCTTCACACCTATATACTAATTGAGGTCACATGTACATATATTTATTTGCCACACAGAAACCTGATGTGTGCAATGCACATACTGTTTTAATCCTGATATGTCATACCATAGTAAAAGCAAAACCCACACCGCATTGACCAACAGTGTCACACGCATAGCATTTGCAGGATTCAAACCCCTACCTAACTATGGTATGATACTAGAGAAATATGCATTAACACGACATGCTACATGCTTTACTGGGTGTTTTGTTTTCTCCTGCTATATTTGTAGGATGCTGACATCAGCACACTTTCCAAAGAGGAATGTACCTCTTTTGATGTGTTTTCCCATTCTCCAAAAAGAGCACTCCTCTCAAAGGTAATCATACCCCCCCACATACACAGTCAGCAATTGCAGGATTCAAACCCCTATCTAGCTATGTTATGATACTCCAAATCAAGTACAGAAATGGCTCCATCATTGTCCATGCTGGTGCGAATAACCGCAGACGTTCCTCCCTGGACCACATGACATAGTACATAGAGGAACTCTCTGATCATGTAGCCCAGGCCAGTATGACCCTGACCTTGTGTAGCATCTTACACTCGCCAAGAATGATGTCACAGTATACAGACAAAATGATCACTTTTAACAGTTGGCTAACATATTGGTGTCATTCAAAGGGGATCCAGTGTCTGTCAGCCTGGGGTGACATGCTCGACATGCTACGTAGATTCGCTATGGACAGCTTGCACCTGTCACCCTTGGACTTTTGAATGCTGGCTAAGGCTCTTGCCACCCCCATAGTGCCTTTTTTAAGTGAGGCTCAAAAGACAAACCCACCTCCATAGACATTACAGGGTAGAAGAAACTAAGGGTAATGCTGCTCAACACCAGATGTGTTGCCCTCAAAATGCACCCACTCAGGACTCTCATCAGTATGGAGAATATTGATATCTGTGCAGTAACAGACACCTGGTTCAGGCTCCCAAATGCACACCAGCACTACCAGGTTATACTTCATACCATGCTTTCTGACCACAAGACTCAGAACGGCCAACACAAATAGGGGGAGTATCCATATACATCACAGATACACACACCTCCAGGTTAGTAGCACTGCACGAAGCATTGCAGACTATACATGTGCAACTAACAGTGTGCAAAACTGACTTAAAGTTCGTAGCCTGCTACAGACCACCCTCCCAAACTCAGGAACCACACTCAGCTTTCCTGGGAGCACTGGGGAATATGAAGGTCTCCCCAAACACCATTATATTGGGTAACTTCAAATGCCCAAACATTGACTGGGGATACTACTGAAGCCCTAACAAACTCGCCCAACAGTTGCTACTATTTGTAAACTCAAATGCTATGGAACAACTGGTCACCACACCCACAAGAGGGGAAAACATATTGGACCTGATCATCACCAACATGGGGACTCTATGTTCACACCAGAGGTATACCCCTCATTGTTAAGGTCAGACCATACATTTATCTCACTGGACATCCATATCCCATCCCCACACCCATCGTAGGTAATCTTGGTGAACTTCTCAAAAGCAAATGTCACACTTCTCCAAACCAAGGTGGTATCCTTCAAAGACCCTGGGACAGTGGTAAATATGGCTCAGACCGCTGAATCTATTCAAACGCATTCTATGGACACCTTTTGGACTGCATGGATCATGCTATCCCAAATAACAACAAGACACTCACCTCCAATGGCAGGGGATCTGTCTGGTGGACCCCGGCCATTAATAAGCTATACAATGAAAGGAGGAGGCTACTACATGATAGAGCACAATCCCAGACAGGGAAGGCATCTGTGATCTGTACTAGCAGAAAGCTATGATCATACATGTATTCATCTAAGGCCCGCTTCTAAACGACTATTGCACCAGACACTTAGGACAATCACAAGGCCTTCTTTAGTTATGTCAGAAACCTGGGTGGACACTCACTGATATGCTGTGAGTTACTGCATACTGACTAAACATACCCTGAACCCACAGACATTGCCAACATCCTGGCAAACAGGTTCAGTGCAGATGTCTCCCCCCCATCCCCCCTAAGGAGCAACTGTCCATCCTAACAGAGTGTAACCTCCCTGACATCACAAATGAACAGGTGAGTGCTGCCCTCCCAAAAGCAGACAACACAGCATCAATGGGACCAAACGGTGTCCCGGCCTGCATCTTACACAAGCTTCATGACAAAAGTAACCCTCACATTAAGTCACTGTTCAATATCAGAGTTACTACAGGATATGTACCCAAGGAAAGGCGTACAGCGACAGTGGTCCTGCTCCACAGAGGTGGTGCCACAATGGGCCCAAGACAATATCGCCCTATAAGCCTAACTAGCCTGTTCTGCAAAGCTATGGAGCGTATTGTCATGGAACTCATACACATAGACATCGGGAACCTACAGACATTGGGTCCTACATATTTCAGCTTTGTTGTGGGCAGATCTTGCCTCTTGAACCTGTTTGTATTCTTTAAACAGTTGCCAGGTCCATAGATGTAGGGAAGATTGACCACACAGCCTACCTGGACCTTGCAAAACCCTTCAACACAATACCCCACTCGACCATTATACATAGGCTCACCAGCATCAATATCGACACATATCTCACAGGATGGATTTCTAACTGGATCAGGGATAGCACCAACATGGTCAGTATTGCAGGTTCCATGTCTGACTATACACCAGTTACATGTGGCATCCCACAAGGCTCAGTCCTGGGACCTCTCTTGTTCAGTATATATTTCTCTGATGTACAGGCTAACACAGGAAGAATATGGCTGACCATGTTCGCAGATGACTGCAAACTGGGTGTCATAATCAACTCTCCAGCTGGCACATGCATACTCAAACAGGGTTTCACAGAGATGGATGACTGGTGCCAGAGCCATGGCCTACAGCTCAATGCCATTAGATGCATAGTCATCCCCTTTGGGAATAACAACATGACCACACATTACCACATAGGTGGTAATCCATTACGTACGATAGGAGTTGTTAGGGGTTTGGGGACACGACTTGTTCGTACTCTTGCCTTTGACAATCATGTTGCCAATGTGGTTAGACAGACCTTCTATATAGCCCACCTTATCCCATATGGTTTCACATCTAGATCAAGTGAGGTCATTGTGCCCCTATACTCATCTTGACCATGCTTGGTTACAATGCCCCATTTGGGATGTACCTTACCTGACACCTGCAGCAACTGTAGTGGCCACAAAAGTTCCTCAATAAGCTGATCTAGGGACTCACACAGATGCCCTGTGCAGTTCGGATACAGTAACTCCAGCTCTACTCAGTCGCTTACCGCCTACTCGGATGTGATGTGTGCCTGTTGTTTAAGGAAATGTCCAACCCAGAATTAATGGACATGCTCCACCTCCGGATATCCGAATTCCTTGGAGCTACACAGTCCAGGGACATAAACCTCAGCACAGATGTTAATAGGACATGTTGGAGGGACAGATTCTTATCCCAGAGGCTCCACTCACTCTGGAATGTAATCCCAGTTTTGCATAGGCAGAGCCACCCACTGACCACCTACAGGAAACATCTTGACAAGTGGATGGGTAATCGTATGTTTACCCCTGGGATATCTTCTGTGTCCCTGCTAGACAGAGGCACAATAGACTAAACATAAATGGGCTATCTTGTGTGACCTGCTATTCACAGGCAGAGTGTACTAATCTGACAGGGTTGCGAAAGCCAAACACACTCTGGCTAGGCTTGTACATGCCCTAGGGCAGATAGCCTAGTATCAACCTCTGAAACTATGATAATGTTCGGGATGCACAATGTTTATTGATGATACTGATTGCAGGTTTTTATCGTCTTTGCTTTCCCACTTTCTATGAACAACTTAGGTATCTGCAGAACATATTTGATTATGACAGGGTTCCACTATATTATATATGTGTCTGGTGTCATATAACTGTGTGCACAGGGAGGATTGCTGAATAGTGAGAGGTTCCTGGGTTAACACATGTAACTGCCGGATATGTGTGGCCCACTGCTTTACTCAGACATGGCGTAAGTGTGTGAGCATGCCCAGTTCGGACTTTCAGTGTTTTGTTGCCTGACATTTGTCTCATTTATTTAAGTGTGTGAGCATGCCCAGTGTGACCTATCAATATGTTGGTGTCTGAGGTCCACTACATTTGTTGATGTGTGTGAACATGACCAATATTAACATTTATACTGTGTGTGTGTTGAAAGTCAGGTTCTATTCTTAGTGCAGGACTCACCTTTGTGTCATAACTCGACAGGAATTATGCTGTGCCTGCAGGGTTTCCATGAGATACTTTGCATAGACTTATCAACATTTCTTCATACAGGCTGACCACTGCAATACTGTCATGGTTTAGTGGTTCAGTACTATGACTATAGTGCACAGTATCCTGGGTTTGAGGTCCATCACTGCTTTACATTTTCATACTGAGCAGACCAGACTGCTTAAGGGCCAGTAGAGCAAACATGAGCATGTTGGCTTTTGTTCAGCTATGCCCTACTTAGACCAAGCTTGTCCGACATTGCTCAATATTAACCAGCATTGCTGGACGTTGCCCAATATTACTCAACATTGACCACAGTTGTGCTAGTTGGTGTGTGCGATTTTGTTTACATATACTACATGGTGGTAAATGCTGTTTAGCACTGCTTTATATTGCTTAACACATGGCAATCATGCCTCAGGTGGTGCTGCAGGGCTGCCTATGTCGGATGCACATATTACACTCCCTATACATGTTTGAAAACAGGTAGTGCAAGTTAGGCATCCCTTTTACTATATGTGCGAGTCAGAGAGAGGTATCATTTCCAGAGTTCCTACTGAGCCAGTGTATGTGCTATGCATTGCCTCTTTGTCAAGGCCAAAGCATACTGGGCATGCCTCTTTCTGCCTACTGGGGCAGGCTCAGGTTGTTCCTCCTCCGAGTCACGCTCTGCCTGTGATGGCCTTGGCAATGGTGGGGGACTGTTTGGCCCGGGCCTATGCTGGTCCTGCTGCAGCTGTTTTCACAGGATCATATTATGTAGCATAGCACATACCATGACAATTTGGGTACATGTAGTTGGTGAGTACTGCAAGGCTCCACCAGATGTGTCCAGGCACCGGAACCGTGACTTGAGCAGGCCAAACACATGCTCGATTACATTGCATGTTTGTGCGTGTGCCTCATTATGGCGTTCCTGTTCAGGTGTGTGTGCGTTTCTGATGGGTGTCATCAGCCACAGCTCCAGTGCATAGCCAGCATCCCCCACTAGGTGACCATGTGGGATGTCCCCAATGGCAAATGAATGGTACAGCTGCGTCAGATGCCAGATATGGGAATCATGGTAGCTTCCAGGGCAGCCAACACACATGTCCTGGGCATCACACACAACCTGGCAGTTGATGGAGAGGAAGCCCTTGCAGTTGTAGTAGACCCTACCCCGATCACCGACTGGTGCTTTGATGCATATGTGCGTGCAGTCTATTGCACCCACTACCTCAGGGTATTCTGCTATTTGCTGGAAGAGATGCATATTGCTGGCCAATACCTCATGGGAATTGGGGAAATATTCATGATCACCGACATGTGTTGATGTGGCATCCAGGAACTGGTGCAGTACCCTGGATGCTGATGCCTGTGATATCCTCATCATATCACCAGTTGGTCTCTGGAAGGTACCTGTTGCTAATATTCTTAGGCCAACATATACCTTGATTTCCACTGGGATGGGTTCCCCTCTGTTGGTTCTGTGTGTGAGGTGTGGCCTGCACAGCTCAACAATTTGCTGCAAGAGGTCTCTGTACACTGTATAGCACTCCACTATGTCCAGCTCATGTAGCCCCTGGTAGGTTACCCTGGGCCTGTACACTCTTCTCTGTCTTCTCACTTTGGGTTGTCCAGCAGCATTTACATTGTCACCACCCTCAGCATGTTGCATATGTCGCCTTATAACAGCAATGGCAGCCCCTAACATCTCTTTGTCTCAGTAAAGCTTTTTCAGTTTTCACTTCTATTAGCTTACTGCAGTGTTGCAGTGTCTCTTGAGAGAAACATAATGGACTGTTGTTTGCAGAGTTTTAAGTGCTGGGCTGGGCTGGGCTGGGCTAGTGACTGCCTATGCAATTGCCTGATTCTGATTGTTTTCACCTGCTAGCTCTGCTAGTACTCCCTGGTAACTTCCTACTATTTGTTGTGCTTCCTTTTTCCTTTCTGTTTCCTCGGGGGTGGGGGGGCAGTGCCATGCACACAAGTGCAAACATGCACACAGCAACTCACACGCGCACACACATGCTTACACGGACTAAAACTTGCTTATTCTTGTTAAAACGCATGCACACCGGCACAAATGCACTTACAACTATTTCAACAGCCTTATACATGCTTACTCCGGCTTAAACGCGTGCACACACAGTCTTACTCGGGTTTACAGGCGTGCACCCGCGCGCATACATGCTCAGCAAGAAACTTTAGTGTTATCCACGGCATACATCTTTGATTTCTTGCCTTTACCTAGCCTACCTGTTGACACACCTCTTTCAATGATGTGTAAATGACAGCTGACACATGCCACTCTGCTCCAATGAGCTTCACTTCTTTCATACATACCCCCCTCATGATATCACCTATCTTTTACTCTGTTACTCCCCTTATCCTACTCCTACACTCCACTGACTGTGCTCATTTACTATGTAAACTTGCAATTCACTATCCTAACCCTCATTTGCATAGGATTGCCTACTAATGCTTGGTTACATCTCTTAGACTGAGCTTCCCCCCTTAGCAACCTCTACTCGGTGGCCATGTTGTCTTCAGCCTGCCATTCCCTTGCATTGTAAATTCATATTAGCAATAAAATCCACATTTGTGGATCTTAATGATTGATTTTCTGCTTTTTAGGGTGCAGCCCATTTGCATGGCGCTGCGCTATGCTTAAACCCCGGAGATCAGGATGAAAAAAAAGGTTATTTTATTTTTATTTTGCATCACTGAATGTTGCCAATGGCCGAATTTTTGACCATTGGCATGCTTCCTAATGTAAATGCATCCTTTTTTTGGAGCTGTCACGGCTCCGTTTTGCTATTTGCAGAACCGTACTCAGTTGTCAACTGAATACATTTCTGCAAATAACACTACTCCTACTCAGACAGGTTCGGGTTTCCTGGATTGCAAATTTACCTCATTTGCATAGCTTTCACCTGCAATTGTGGTCATTTGCATATCCAAGCCCTGTCCATTTAGGACTCGTTTTGAGAGCTCTGTTGCACGCCCCTACCGGCTGTTCCTGGATCGCTCAGCGGACATGTTGGCTGCATAGAGTCTTACTCTACTCTTAGACTCCGTGCAAGCCTTCATGAATCCGGCCCTCTGACTTTGGAGCAAATAAATGTACATTAAATGTTTATTATTGGTCACTACATCTACTTTACGAAAAACTAAAATGGTATTAAAAAACATTAATTTACTAGTTCCTGGGTGAATAAGATCAAATGTCTGCACAATCACAAAACACACATCTCACTTTCATAACAAGTAGTAATTTTCTCAAAATTAGGTGGGCCATCAAAAAATGGTGCAGCATATTAGAAATTACAAGATAATGCATCTTGTGTTGTATTCCATTCAGCTCTAAAATTTTAAAATGAGTCAACTGTTAAACCATGGTTTGAAAGTAATTCAGTAATGCAGCATTTTAAACTAATGAAAGCCAAGACCCATTTATGACTCAATTATTCAATTGATCTATATATAAACAAAACGTCAGAAGTCAAGTCATTATTAAGAAAAAACAAGTACTCTATGAAAAATGATCTACTAAAATACCAACATCTCACACACACACACACACAAACACACGCATACACGCACACACACACACACACACACACACACACACACACACACACACACACACAAGCACACCAGTTCGACTATCAGATTCCGTTATGTGAATAAATCAAATTAAGTAATATGGAAGCATTAGGCCTCATATTGTACATTATTACTTTGTATAATTAGGCTGCATTTTATAATTGCAAGTCATTACTTACATTTTAATTTAGTAGACAATATGCTAATTATCTTACTATGAGTAAAATGAAGGGTGAGTTAGGACTTCAACAACACACTTCTCTGCCCTAAATGTAGCAGTCAGTCAGATGGGAATTGTGAAAGATGACAACTTCTAGCCCACACAATCACACATCTCTCACTCTCTTCGATCAAGAATTTTGGACAAAGCCAAACATAATGGGGGGAATGAATGCCCAGAATCAGGGAGAGGTTTTAAATATTGCTCTACTATAATTAGACAGTTGTTAGAATAACAGATTTTGCTTTACTATGCATTTTCTGAAGGACATGGTCTGTAACTGAAATGTGTGTCCTCATTTAGTGACTGCCATCCTCATAAATTGCCAGGAAAACCATGACATTATTGGTTGAATCCTCAGTGATATACCATATATTCAGCATCTTAAATTATAAAGATGAAGGCAAACCAAAACTATGAGAGAAAAATCTAGATATTCAGCAAAATTCTGGGCAGTTGAGAATTATGCACAGTCATATAGAAGGAACACAAGACTTCACCGTGCATACGCTGCCAGCTCAACTCACCTTTGTTATTCTTCCATCAAGCAAGTGAAAAAAAAAGAGTATTTGCACACTTTTCATTGAAACTGTCACTTCTCACAATGAACATGCTACAATCCCACTATCCAGCTAGATAAGGCACTAGTGAAAGTTTACAATCCAAAAGATTTGGAATCCACTGACATGCATATTTTGAAAAATAACAACTATGAAATGAGAACCAGTGACATTAATGGTTGAATCCTCAGTGATATACCATATATTCAGCATCTTAAATTATAAAGATGAAGGCAAACCCAAAATATTTTAACTTTCTACAAGATCAGGGAAGAATGATGGAAAGTCCTACCAAAGGCTACACACAAACACTCAAACACACACATACACACACACATGGATACTTGCACCGAGAAAAACTCCCATGCACATAATTGCACATACGCATATACACATTTGCATGCTTACTCACACACATGCTTGCACAAGCACACACACACACACACACACACACACACACACACACACACACACACACACACACACACACACACACACACACACAAACACTCACAGATAAATACATGGTGAATGTCATAAGTACTAAGTGGTTCAATGCCTTCACTATGGCACTGTGCAGTACTGGCTTTTCCAAAAGACTATGTTGGTACTAAATTCCAGGCTTGTCCTATACTGGCCCAGATTAGCTGTGACAAGCTCCAGGAAATCTCTCTTTCTCTCCATCTCTATCTCATTGACTGTACATTTTAGCCAATGAAAGGGAAGCAACTGTAGTAATAAGTCAAAAGTGAGAAAAGGAGTGGAACAAATGCTGCTTTTTTAATGCTGATGTTTATGAGACCCACAACTACAACTGGGCCCTAGGCAGGTGCCTAGGTCACCTTCAAGCTTGATCCAACCCTGCATACAGGTACCTCAAATGTTAGGTGTAGTTCTGATTCATGATGTAGAGGTGGCAGGACATCCAATTTAATAAATTAAGAATAAGCTTAGTATTCTCAAGAAACATTACTCAGCTATAGAAAGTGAATAGCTAGCCATTAACTTGGCCAAAACCACCATGAAATATTATTTTTAAGGAAGAGATTTTGTCTAGATCACAGATTATGCCCACCTGCCCTCCTTAGTAATGGGTGCTAACCCTAACCCTAATGTTGCCCCTTCCTCCAATCCTAACTCTACACCTTAAGGTTATCAAAACCTTCCTTTAACACTGCCACTATTCAAACAAATGTGAGGCTAGTGTTATGGGGGGGTTAGTTTTAAAAATGGGACACAAATAGTTTTCTCTTTCGAAATGACTGTATTTTTTTTTTGGCTATTATTGTTTTATTTTATTTTTTTTAATTCACTATTGTGTATGATCAAATTTATTTTGTTTTTTTTTTACATTTGGGTAGTTTGGTCATACACAATACACCCATTTATGCACCCATCCACACACACACACACACACACACACAGACACACACACACTCACACACACACACACACACACACACACACACACACACACACACACACACACACACACACACACACACACACACACACACACACACACACACACACACACACACACACACACAAGAAAGAAAGGGTACAGGAAAAAAGTGGGAGGTGGAAAAGAAGGCCAGGCTAAGAGGAGTTATAATAGCAAAGAAGATGGATTTAGAGGCACTCTATGAGCTTTTGGAAAGTGATGTGGAAGCTTGTACAATGAAGATCTATGAGGTTGCAAGATAAATGCAGAAATATAAAGAAACTAGGCAGGTACCCTTCATAAGGGATGGCGGTAACAACCTGCTAACCAGCTCATTGGAAATTAAAAGCAGATGGAAGGAGTGCTTCCAGCAGCTTCTGAACGAAGAATACTCCTCAGACGCTGTACTGACTCAGACACAGGCTGCGATGAAAGAAGAGGAGGAGCCCACCGTAAGAAGTACGAAGTAAGAACAGCACTGAGGAAAATGAAGTCAGAGAAAGCAGCAGACTCAGATGAGGTCACAGCTGCTATGATCAAGATGTTGGGTGAGATGGGGAGAAATGTGTGCCCCAAGTGAGATGGAGAATAAGCATACTAGTGCCAGTGTTCAAGAACAACTTTGTTCAGTACAGAGGTGTCAAACTCCAGTCACACTCCATGAAAGTCCTGGAGAAGGTAATTGATAAACGAATAAACAGAGTAGTAGAAAGTAAGATGGGAGATGATCAGTTTGGATTCAGATCAGGCTGCAGAAGAACTGACCCAGTGTTTCCAGTGAGACAGACAGTCAGTTGAGAAGAAGCTAGATATGAGAAATGAGTACACCTGGGCATTCCCAGACTTGGAGACAGCATATAACAAGGTCCCAAGAAAGCCAGTTTAGGTAGTCCTGTGGTAGTTCAAAGTCCCAGAAACACTGGTAGAACTAATGCAGACTATGTACAAGGACCCACTGACTTAAGTACGAATAATGTTTGGTCTCACAAAGGGGTATCCAATATGAAAGGGTGTTCATCAGGTTTCAGCTTTGTGTCCACTGCTCTTCATACTGGTAATGAAATACATTAGCAAAAACAGGTTGGAGGGGACAGATCAACATAATTGCTCTATGTAGATGATGTGGTATTATAGGCAGCTCTGAGCAAGAACTTCAGCAAAGGATAGAGGAATGCAATGCAAAACCTAAGGCTCTTGGGATGAAACTAAATACAGATAAGACAGTTGTAATGGCAGCAAATAGGGGAAATCAGAAGAAGGTGAGAACTGAGATAGGCAGGAAAATAGTGAAACAGGTTAACGACTTCAAGCATCTGTAAAGAATGGTCGAAGAGAATGGAAGTCTGACCAGGTCAAATCTGGAATCAGAGGGGCTGCAGCCAACTGACATAGAGTGTCAAGTGAAGAATACAAAGAAGCTGAAAAATAAGGTATACAAAACAGTGGTGCAACCAGTACTACTGTATGGTACAGAAACCTGGGCTGTAAAGACAGACCAGCTGAAGAAGTTAACACTGACAGAGATGAAGTGTCTCAGATGGGTGGTAGGATGCACACTGTAGGACCGACAAAAAATGAGAACATAAGAGCAGAAGTCAAAGTAGCTCCAATTGCAGAGAATGTCAAAGATATCAGATTACGGTGGCTTGGGCACCTGTGCAAAAAAGCAGAAGACAGTCTGGTGAAAAGGATTTGGTACAGACAGAAAAAAGGCAAGAGGAAATGAGGGTGTCCAGCAAAAAGATGAATGGATTGTGTGAGAGAAGACCTATGACAGTGAGGATGACTGCTGAAGAAGGTAAGAGAGTGGCATTGAATTGACAGAGATGGTAATAATTAACATGACACCTTGACCCTATGTAGAAAAAAATGGGAAAAAAAGGTAAAGAAGATATATATATATATATATATATATATATATATATATATATATATATATATATATATCTAGAGAGAGAGATACATATATGCATTTATTTATTTGAACCAAAAAAGGGAAAACTAGTAGTATTGATATTGAAATTGCTAAAATAGGCTGTTGTCATAAATTCTAATGTAAGATCCATGTCAGCGGTCACTTTACATTATTATTAAAAACAAGAAAACAGGATTCAAGTTAGCATTGCTTGTTTAAACTATGGTTTAAGTTAAAAACAAGAGATGCGTGTTCTCCCTTGTCAGTGCTTTAGTCTTTACTTGAATCATGTTTTCTTGTTTTTTTAATAGGAATGCAAAGTGATTTTTAACATGGACCTTACATTAGAATGTATGATAATAGTCTGTTTTAATAATTTGTATGCCAATATCGTTTCTTTACCTTTTTTTGGTTTGTTCTTCCTTAAAGAATGTGTTTACCACCCTTAAGGTTGGAAGACTACATTTCCTTGGTACTAGGTTTTGTCATCTATATATCTATTTGTGCATGTGTGTGTGTGTGTGTATGTATCATACCACTGAAAAAGGTGCATACACCCAAACCTGTTTCATGTAGACAAACCAATACATCCACCAATTAATCCAGTACTTACGATATCAAAACCAGTTGACTCTGTTAGAAAGTACAAACTAGTTTACTTAAAGCAACTCCATTATTGCAAAACACAGACTGATTTCACAGAAGCATCATCAGTGCAAACTACCACATGAACTAAAACACAATCTTTCTTAGTGTTCAAACAAATGTATATGACTATCATAAACTTATGAAAAAAAAAAACAGAAATACCAAATTCAAAATGTCATTTTTCTCAGTGAAGTACACTTACAAAGAGCATGACATTTTTTACAATATAAGACAGTTAATTACATTATAAGTACCAGCAAACATTTAATATTTCTTTTTCATTTTCAATCCACAGACCCCTATTAAATCGAGCACTATTAGGAAGCTTTATGTAGGACTACATGGAGTAGAATGCCACCTAGTGGTCATTTTTGTTCATTGCAAGAATGTACATTACTCTTCATTTTAGCCCAAACCAGATTATTAATTATACATGCTTAGAAATGCAAATAATAATCAGAACAGGCAGTAGTAATATAGTAAGAATTTTAATAATCTTAATTCATACTAGGTTTATACAACACCAGTAAATTAATAATCCACATTTTTTTCTTAGAAGTTTTTAGTTAGAGAACCTATCTGTCAAAACTGAAGAAAGTACATCTGTGTTCCAATTTATGTTTATAGAGTGTGTTTCTATCTCTTTTGCATTTAGTGTCACTCAGATGGAAAGCTAACCTCTGCTTCCGCTCTCTTGATGCTTATCTCACATAAAAAGCACTGCAAGAGCAAACAACCATGTATATCACCTCTTCAGAAGTTTGTCTTTTCGGCTTTTCCCAGTTAGGGATCACCACAGCAGAACTCCAGTCTGTAATGATTGGCTGTGAATTTTTATGGTGCTGAGTTGCCTGCCTGACATCCAATCTTCAGTGAAGGCACAACCATTCACACATATTTTTCACAGGCCACTCAACCACAGGGAGGACATGCAGACTTCAAACATAAGGCACTCTAGCCAAGAATGGAACAAGAAGACCTCCTGCTGTGAGGCAACAACACTACCGCTGTACCACCATGGATTTATATCACATAATCAGCGGTAAGTGCAATTAATTGCTATATACCATATGTCCTGCCAGTGCTTGCAAATATAAAATGTTTGGACTTATAAATATCTTTGCAATGAATGTAACAATATGGAACACATTGTTAATGAGTAATACATATGTATCTCTGAGTATCCCCAATATTTTTCAGTTTTTTAAAAGCAATGTGGATGTTCCCTTATATTTATTCCCTTACAAAAACTAAAGTTGCATGAAACATGGACTAGGTCACAGAAAAAGTTATCAGTTTTCAGTAACTATAAAAATCCAAAGCAGCCAAGGAAAAAGTAAAAGTCCTCAGTGGTAAAATATACCATACAGGATAAAAAGAAAACCCACTGGAGCCACCACAACCGGTTAAAACTTTATTTAACACACAGATAAGTGCTTTTGAGCATTAGCTCTTCATCATATCTAAAAAAACAGTTAAAATCAACCATATTTAAACAAATAGCAACCAATTAGAATCAATAGCAGAACGTATACACCTTCAATAAGGGTTTTAAAGGAATACAAGTATTTAACCCAGGTATATGGTTAGCTTGCAATTCAGCTGTCCATCTTAACTCAGCTAATTCAGTACTATGTACAGTGTCACCCCTCCATGCTCACTTATTGAATGTATAACACTATGAACTGAAATCTATGCTTTTTATTTATTTCAATATGTTGATATAGAGGATTACTTCTCAAACATAATCTGATGTCACTCATATGTTGCAATATATGTTGTTTTAACATTCTGTTACCCTTCCCAACATAGAATGCTTGGCATGATGTGCACTCAGCTAAATACTCCACATTTTTAGTTCTGCAGTCTGTATGTTGTCTAGATATATACTCCCTGCCTGACACAGGGTGTACAAAGATATTATTTTCTTTAATATATTGACATGCCCTGCATTTCTTACATTTACAAGTTCCCAACTTCTTCCTCTGTGTTGCAGACTTGTTGGGAAGTATGTTCTTACATAAAATCTGCTTCAGGTTTTGGCTGTTAGTACAAGCAAATGTGGGTGGGGACCTACTAGTGCTTTCAGCTTGTCATCAGTATGTAAAATTTTCCAGTTCTTTTTTATCACCTGGGATATGGCATCTATATCACTATTATAGTGTAAACTTATACTCACAGACAGGTTATTTCTTAGCTTCTGTTCATTAACAGCAGTCTCATTGTCAGAAGTGCACATATTACATTCAAACCATGGCTTGTCTCTATTCCTTCTCCAGTTTTTTGTCCTAGTTATTGTTCTCTTACCTCTTTGTGTTGGATAGCCACGGCTAGAAAACTTATAATGCATGTTATCTAGCTCACTTTCATATATACTATCTTCAGTGCATAGTCTAGAAATTCTTAGCCCCTGCCCACTCATTATATTATCAGAAATGTGCCTTGGGTGCCCACTGTCGAACATTAACATATTGGTTAACAAACACCTTTTCCTATACACTCTGGTTTGCAGTTTGCCAGCCAAATCTTTGTAAATCTTCACATCTAAAAAATCTATTGATTCAGCAGAATAACTCACAGTAAAACATGAAAAATCTGTTGTGTGTTCCAAGTATCTAACAAACAATAGTTCTTCAGTTGTACCCCTCCATAAAATAAATATGTCATCCACAAAATGATGGTATATTTTTAAACTTGCCTTCCATGGACAAGTACTAGATAAAACATGGGTAGTCTCCAACTGTGCCAACACTAAGATGGCATAGGTATTGGCACAGGGGCTACCCATGGCTGCACCATCTCTCTGCCAATAATATTGGTCATAAAACATGAATAAATTATTGCCCAAGATCAGTTCAAGAAAAGTGCATATCTGTGTAACTTTCTTTTCATCAAATGTTGCATAAGCTAGAATAAAATCTTTAACAAGTGTGATTCCATAAGAATTCAGAATCACAGTAAATAAATTATTTATATCTAAAGTCACAAATATGTAACTTTCATGACCAGTTATAGATTCATGAGAATCACTCAGCGATTGTACGAAAGAGAAAGTATCATTTATCACTGCTGGCACACAAGCTAACATTATTTTAAGTTTCTTCTCCACCCATATGGAGAGGAACTCAGTAACCCAGCCTCTGACAGATACTGCGGGGGATTTAGTAATCCTCCGTGTAAGACTAACCAAGTCTTACTCGGAGACTGCCGTCTAAGACTATGATGTCAGCGTGCCATGCATATTCATGAGGGCGTGCTGACTCAACTGGAAGGCTAACACGGAGCGTATAAGACTGCAGGGGGTGTGTCGGTCTGCCGAGCAGTCCAAATATCCACGCCCCTGCAACTATATATATGTGAAAATGACAAGTGCAATGAGCGAGTCCGCTGAAATGTACACATAGCAAACACTACACAACCCCACATACTAGACCCCTTTGTAATTGTAAAATGTAAACTTTTTATTTTTTTTTTTATAATTCCCGATATAGCTGCCCATATTTGCACGTGTTTGCGTGGGTGTGCCCATTGCTTAGCTGCAGTTAGCAATTTTGACATCGAAGAGCATAATAAGAAATGTTTATGCAAATTAAGCCAAATAGCAATAGTGTAGTGGTAGCGCCTTTGCACAAAGAGGAGGCATTCCCGGTTCTAGTCCCACCACTCCCCTTTCTATTTAATGTTTTAAATTAGTATATAAAATAATTCCTGACATATATGAATGAAATTTTAGTAAAAAGCATTGAAATGGCCTATGTATTAGTGAACAAAATGTATATATATAAAATTCATACCTCTAAACTGTCCCTGATTTTCAGGGACGTCCCTGATTTTGACTCAAATTTTAGCTCTGCCCTCTTAATCCCTCCTAAAACTAGTGACTTTTAGAGGAAAGGTGGTGAATTACACTTAATGAATAATGACAATAATTAAGAGTTATAAACTTCTTTTACTTCAGAAAATGTGTATTAATTCATATGCTCTAATTCTGTCAATGTTTCAAGTAATTAGCACTAATATTTTAAATGTGTCCCTGATTGTCCCTGATTTTTACTTTGCTTGCCTCTGATTGTGTTGAAATTTGTCCCCAGTTGGTTGAGAGGTCTGTATAAGAAGGTGAGCAGCATTAAGGATATTGACATATAATTGCCCATAGCTAAGCAGCGTTGCACCCAGTGTAATATAGTTGCCCATAGCTAAGCAGCATTGTACCCAGTGCAATATAGTTGCACATAGCTAAACAGCGTTGTACCCAGCGCAATATAGTTGCCCATAGCTAAGCAGCACTTTACCTAGTGCAATAGGTTTGTGCAGAGCTAAGCACCGCACTAACCAGCGCACCGTCGGGCAACGTCGGACAACGTGGAGCAACGTAGAGCAAAGTTGAGCAAAGTCGCCTAAACAGCCACACAAACTAGCCTGTCTGGACAGTAGTAAAATAAAAAGCAATAACAAGGCTTGAACCCGGGACAATGTGCACCATAATCAAAGCACTGAACCACTAAGCCATGCCAGCTTAACACAAGCATGCACTGTTAACATACATATACTTATAAATGGAAGTTTAACCATTGCTAAGCAGGTTTGCTGTTAGCTGAGAATTTTCAAAAATGGCCAATCACAAATAAGTGCGGGAAATGAGGCATATTTAAGCTCCATAGGTGGGAAAACTCACCATAACTGATTGTAGCTCCCATCTGCAGTCAGAATGGCCGGTGCTGGAGAGGGTACTCGCTTTTGAATGCAACGGTGGGGCATCGTGGAGTCAAAATACATGGTTTGGCTCCTTGTCCACCATCATGAGTCAAGACTCCTGCAGGGCCAGTTTCAAGGGACGGAGTACAAAGTGGAGGCTTGGAACCGGTTAGCTCATGATCTCACCAGTGCCACAGGCATCCCTCGGACTGGTGAGCAGGTCCATCACCACCATGCAGACCTGAAGAGACGCCAGCAGGACCGACTGAACTGATGGATACAGGAGGCCTGTGACATGCAAGATGCCCCACTACTGAGTAGGTAGCCATGGAATGAAGTATGTAAGAAATGCTATTGTAGTCTTTATAATGGATAGGTATGTCTCAATATCCTTTAATTTATTTCACAGCTGCAGGTGTCCGTGCTGCTGATCGGCAAGCCTATGCAGATAGGCTGCTAAGGCTGCACCACCAGACAGGTTAGTAATTATTCTACATGTATTATTATATAAAATAAGTGAGAGAGCCTTAAAAAGATTGTTGTAACCCATTAATAAAGGTATAATAAGTCTTGAATAAAGTCTCTGCATGTAATGTAATATAAAATAAGTGAGAGAGCATGAAAAAGTGTTGTAACCCATTAATAAAGGTATAATAAGTCTGGAATAAAAGTATTCTGCATGCACCAAAATATGAAATGAATGAGAGAGCCACTACAAAAGTTTGTAATGTAATTAATAAAGGTATAATTCCTAGACTGTGTCCATGTCACTTTCTTTGATATGTCATTGTACCCTTGCATTATGGAAATAGTACAGTTGTATTTATTGCTGTCAATCCACACTTGGGTAGGTCCATATAAAGTGGATGAAGGTAATGCCAGTAGCTCTTAAGCATATATACAGTCCTCAACTGTTGGTTCATGGCTAGCATGTACAGGTTAATCTGGCACTTTGAGTAGCTTGTGATTGTTTTCCCCAGAAATGTCAGTGTGCTGCTAGAAATGTAGGGGTCTGTTTAAATGTAGTTGATAATGTCACCTGAAGACAGCCAGATATGTAGATATATACGAATATAAATGAAATATATAAATACGTATCAGTAACATCTGCATCTTGAACAGTTTGTATGTCAGATACAGGTCAGGTATATAAACAACTATCAAAACCCATTTCACAATTTAATGGACACTGCCTAGTGTAATAATACATGTAGGGGATATATACCTGCAGTCAGTAGGAATGTAGAGTAAAGTTATAAGTATATATAAGTTGTTAATGGAGTGATCTTTTTACACCCTACTTTATGGTCATAAATAATGCCATTCCACACCTAAATGAGTATGTGTAATCTGAAAAACTTTGTTGGGACATATGTCCTATTGGTTTATAAATATCTGCATGTACTTTGATGCATGTGCCCTGTTCACATACCACAATCTTGGTGGCCTGTTGCCACCAATCAACCCTGCATGCTGTTGGAATGTCCACTGTTGTTCTAAATATGCATGTGTTATGCTTGCTGTACAACTGTTGGAATTCTTGTGTGTTGGGTTAATGGGAATATTACTGAATGCTGTTACAACTAATTTGGAATGCTGTTGTCTGTAACTAACCCATATTGTCATTAAATCCTACTAAACACAGAATGTATGGGAACGCCGGTCCCAGCGGACCCTCCTCTCCCACCTCAGCTGGCGATGGCACCTGGCACCAGCATGTCCGATGCCCAGCCTGGGACCTCCTCCTCCTCCGGTGGCCCTGTGCCACCTTCGGGTGGAAGCACTGCAGGGGCTGGGCTCATCCCCCCCATGCAAGTGTGGCTGGAGGAGGGCCACCTATCATCCTCTGAACGGTCAAGGCTGTGGTGTGTAGGGAGATCAAGCGTTCAGTCACTGAGCCTCTACACCAGCTCGAGGCGCTAGTGGCACGACTCATGGTTGAGCCTGCCCCTCCTACTCAGCCCCCAGCATAGCCACCCTCTGGGCTGTGAAGGTGCAGTGGTGACTGCCCAGGGGTGGGTATCTCAGTTCCACTGTTGCCATCTGTGGGTTCATGGGCTTGCGATATCCAAACATCCATCCCCGTCAATTGTGTTCACCCACCACATGTGTCATATTCCGCCCCTGTATGCGTCTTGTTTGTCTAGTCTGTTTACCTCCCCAACCTACCTCCCCAAATATACCTACTTCCTCTACCTCACATTCCACTCTCACCTGAAAAAAAAAAAAAAGGGCAATCTGTTCCCACAAAAAAATTACGCCCCATACATAGCTGCCCATTTTGCACACATGTCCGCTGGACATGTAAACTGATAATTATAATTGGCAGTACAACATACTTTGTTGTCCTCACCCCTCTCTCAGGGGTGGAAGGTTTCAAATTTCACTCCAAATTTCTAACATATGCACAGCTGTTGCTGGTAAAGAAATGGGCAGTTATGGACCTTCCCTACACCCGTCCTGCACATCCTGAGCTGGTTTCCCTACTGTCTTTCCCTCTTGTGCCCACTTTTTCACCACTTTCCTATCTCCCCATTTTCTTTTCTTTCAAAGAAATTAGCATGGGGGTTAGTGGGATTAAACACTTTTAAGCAGTAGTTAGCGGGTGTGTGCGAGTGTGCGCTTGTGTTCGCTTAGCTAAGCATCGCAAACCCACACAAACCTGCTTACAACTGCTTAAAAGTGCCTTAGTCACTCTGCATGGCAGGGCCCTTTTTCTGCTGGGCAGCAAAATAAAACACCTCTGTCAATCTTGAACCCCAGACACACTACACTGCATGAAGTACCACTAAGCCACAGTAGACATACAACAAGTTGGTGCTGTAATAAATATATCATGCATTATAGTGAGTGAATGTAAAGGGAAAATAGGAATGCCATAACACAAATCTTATTCTGTGGATCTTTACCAGCAGTTGTTGTGGAATTGCATGACATGACTGTGAAAAGAGAACCAGCCATTCTAGCAAAAATAATGTTACAGTAGCACTTTACAAACTCCACACAGTATCAGAGCAGGATAAACACTTGCATATTTGAATAGGGCAGAGGCCATACTTCCCAACTGTGACTGCTTGTCAGGGATGTCCCTGATTCGTAAACAAATGTTAGCTGTGTCCCTCTGAATCCCTCTGAAAAGTACTGACGTTAGGCAGAAAAGTGGGGAATTACACTTAATGAATAATGTCAATAAGTAAGAGTAGACACTGCTTGCACATCAGAAAAGGTGTATTAATACATATGCTCTGATTCTCTCACAGTCTCAACTTAATGTCTGCAATATATTACAGGTGTACCTCACTTATATGTACCTTTCCCTGAGGCTGTTCAAATATATAACTGAGTGTATCAGAGGCCTGGCAGAGGCAGAAACACACAGGCATATCAGCTTTTCTGCTGTTACACACTCTGCAAATAACTTTGGAAGGAGTCCCACAAACATACCCTTATGTAGGAGTACAACACAGAAATATCAAAGGATGTAGCCATGTACTGGTAGCAACCAACTGTGACAATGCCATTGTTCCAGTGCTGAAAAGACCAGTGTGGTGCACAGACAAAGAATAATAGGCTAACCTCTGGCTACCATCTGGATATGTCCACAGGTGGGAGCTACGCAGACAGACTACTTGCCTTGATAGACTAACAGGTACACAGCAACCCTGTATGTCAGCAAGATAAACATCACACAATAATAAATAATGCTCTCTGTACTTCTGCACCCCTACCCAAAAGAACAATATACCTATGTATTCAGGCTCTACCAAGGATGTAGATAGGCATATTCAGTACTGAAACTTGTCCAGTTGTCTTGAGCAGCCTCTGCTAATGTCAACACAAAAAAAACACAAACTGTTCAGAAGTGAGTAAATTAATATTTACAGTATAGTAGTTCACAAATAGTTAATGTGCCAGAAGAATACATTGCAATAACTACTTTTGTATGGCAGTTAATTGTCTAATTAGAAAAGAAAGTGCATACTCCCATGTATCTTGTGTTAGCATTTGGAGGGGTGAGTAAAACTCTACACTGACAAGCGTGTACTAGAAACAGCAACATTCAGGTATGAGTATAACATGCAAATCACTGGCTACAACCCTAGCTTCAGATATAAGAAGCATACCAACCTTCTGAATGACACAACGTCCACAGCAAACAAGCATGGGCCCCACTTTGGAAAGCTGAAAGGGCTATGCCTACCTAACTTAGCATTTTATAGCAGTGGGCTGCTATGCAGTGAGTACTGCAATTACCACACAGCAGGCTGCATGCAATTACTAAATGGTGGGCACCAATTGGTGCAGAGGCCATCAAATGCACATGTGCAGATGCCTAGAAAAGCAGGCTGTACTTGCTGTCCACACATGCAATAATATCACTGCAGCAACAGAGAGAGAGAGAGAGAAAGAGAGAGAGCGAGAGCAAGAGAGAGACAGAGACACAGACACAGACAAAGACAAAGAGACAGAAACAGACACAGAAAAAGAAAGAGCAACATCAACAGACAGAGAAAACCCCAAAAAATTATTTCCTTTAAAAACAGACGGAACAGAGAAATACAAAGGAAAGGTATGTAACACATATGTATTTGCTGGCATGTAGTAGATGTTTTTGAAGAGTACTCTACGTACTGTGAATCATCCATATGTGGCAGCAGTACATATCTATATGTATCTGTACATGTGCATAGGGCAAGGGACATACTGCAACTGTTTGTGAAGGGTGTATATATATATATATATATATATATATATATATATATATATATATATATATGTTGTTGAAGGTTGTTATGTGCATATTTCTATGTAGGTTGTAGTGTGTGGCAAAGAAAACAGCATGCAGTGCTAGTACATGACATGTGGTGGTTAAATGCTGTGGGTATGATTTGTCCAGTTTTGCAGTGTTGCAGCCAGTGAGGCCTGCTAAAGCTACATGGGCTGAGGACACCTTCAATGCATTCTGCACAATGCTGTGCAATATTGTTACATAACTGTATATCTCACAACTGTCGCATAATTAATATTCCCACCATGAAAAGTGGACTGTATATGTGCCTGTATGTACATCTATATGTAGAGCAATGGATGTTTATATGTATGTGCGTATGTATATGTGTATATATATCTATATATATCTATATCTATATCTATATATATATCTATATCTATATATATATATATATATATATATATATATATATATACACAGAGAGAGAGAGAGAGAAAGAGAGAGACAAGGGGTCATACTTACTGTGACAGGTGCCTGGTGACCAAGGCATGGACTGAAGCTCAGTGTTGACACTGCAGTGCCATCCCTTCTTGCCAAAACACTGCACCCATTAACTACCACATAGGTGGTAGTCTACCTAACACCGAAGTTGTTATAAGGGAACATGGGACACAGGTGGACAGTAGCCTCCCCTTTGATAATCACAGTGCCACACTAGTCATGTAAACTGTCTACGTGGTACATGTCATCACAAAAGGTGTGTCATCTAGGAAAATATATGTCAGTGTTCCCCTCTACTCATCACACTTAAAACCCATAATAGAGTACAATGCCCCATGTGGTATGTACCTCACATGACAACTACAGCAACTGGAAAGGCCACAGACATACTTCACAAAGAGTAATACCGGCCTCAAACAGATGCCCTATGCAGACCGACTCACAAAACCAGAGCTAGACTGTGTTGCATACCGCCGACCCAGAGGTGACCTCTGCCTAACATACAGAGCTATGTCACACCCATAGCTGTTGGACATCCTCCACGTAAACATATTACAATCCCACCGAGATACACACTCTAGAGCCCTAAATCTTGTCAGCTCACTAAACAGCACATGCTGGAGGGATAGATTCCCATCTCAGAGACATGCCATACTCTGGAAAAAACACCTATTAATAGCAAACAAAGCTCCTCATTAGCAGTTGTCATAAATACTCTTGATGATTGTTTGGGAGATAGGAAATACACCCCGGGAATCACCTCTGTGGCTCTGGTTGACAGGGGTAAGTGAAATTAAATTACATGTGTGTCAAAGGCCATGGTAGTGTATGGCTAGGCTGCTGTAGGCCCTAGGGCCAATATCATATTACCTACCTATGACACGATGCACACACACATGTACTTAGTGCAATAATTGCAATGTGAGGTTGACTGAGTGTGATGGTGAATGTGTTGGTGAATGTGTGCAAGGTCTGCAAAGGTGTGATAGCTTAGTGTGAAATTGTTTCTGTCATGGTAGTTTGTGTCCTAGCTGTGATCCCAGCAAAATATGTGTATGCTATTGCTAGGCAGAAAACGTAGTATGGCATACGGTGTGACATAGTCCCTTGTTGTCGACTGTGGTGTCCCATTGTAGGCTAAAGCAATACATGTATGCTTAGTGAGTGGTACTGCTGGTGAATCCAACTCCCATATGAACTGAAGTACTACCTGAAGCTAAAGGCCTAAACAGTACAGTATGGTGTATGTTCACATTGCTTGGAAACACTGTTTTGTGTGTTCCCTGTAGTCCTCACAGATTACATACCTCAGGCATAAGGTTTTGTAAGTTGTGACACACAGTACTGTATGGTACACAGGTAAAGCTCATCTGGGTTGGCATACATTTGTGTGTTGTATGTATGTCTGATGTGTGGGTAATTATGCTGGTACCATGCCCTCAATCATATGTGTGTTACAGGGTATAAGTGTGTATCTAGCAACATGTATAGTCTAGTACAGCAGTATGCCACCTATATTAACAACTGTGCACATATGTTAGACAGGGGTTTGGCATCAACGACTAGGGTGGTATACTGGTAATACTGTAACTGTACTTTACATTCATTGCAATGGATGACATCTTTCTTTATGCATTAGCTTTATATATACCTCCTGTGGCTAGGTGGTGCATTGTGTCACATACAGTGTGCCATGTACTGGTATACATACTGGCTTCTCTTTGCTGCTGTGCAGAACATGGTTTGATATATAGAGCGTGCCAGGCACTGTCAGCCAGTTGTGGCCTGAGCACTAATATGTGGTATTGAATGTGTGTATCCTCTGACAGCCAATCAGATGCTATATATGGCAGTTAATTAATATCTGTACTTTAGAATGTTAAGTGTGCCACATGACTTGCTCACACATATTGTTTAATTGCCTTCCAGGGGCATGGCCCATCAACGCAACCCATGTTATACAGCTGCAGAGGAACAGGAAATACACAGCAGCCTGGTGCAGCACTACACCCTGCTGCTCTCTAGAACCAGCCAGGACCAGCATGAGCGGACTGCACTGTGGCAAGATCTTGTTCGTCGGGTAAATGACATAGGCATGCATAACTGGAAATATGAGCAGGTACGCCATCACTGCAGTGATTTAATTAGACATGTCCGGTAGTGTGCGTCTGATATCCGTAGACAACAGCTTGCCACAGGTGGTGGGGTAGCCGTTCATCCCCCCCTCACCAGAGTGGAGGAGCTACTCATAAGCATGGTGGCTCCTGGCCAACAACAGGAACAGCAACATACATGTGTCATCATGGAGGCCAGAGCCACCCAGCATGTTGACATGGAGCGTGCAGGTAACATGCCCTATCTGTAGACTACTGTTACCTGTATTGGTAGATTATGCATATGTGAGATGTGTACTGTGTGTTTAGCAGTTGTGCTGCCTAGTGTTGTGCAATACTGATATGTGGAATATAATCTGTACCCCTGTGACTGTCGACTGTTGTACTACTGTAGTTTAGCAAACTCACAGTAGCAATGCTATAGTTGTGGCCACTGACAAACTGTCTCATATTCTTGTAGGTCCCTCTGGTGTGACCGCAAGGCAGCCAATCGATGCTGGTGAGTGTGTTATAAATGTAATATTACTAATGAAATGTGCATGTCATAGGTGAGGTGTAGGCCATGTACACCTAACACACCTACACATAATGCATGCTGTGCATGTTTGCTGTGAGACTATGCACATCTCAGTAATGTCAGTAGCTGCATCAATCACATGCAATACACAGAGCATCGCACACAATTGTGGCAACACCATACTGGACATTAGATAGGCATAGTTGATACACATGTACACAACATACACAACTTTGTCATATGCAGTACACCTTAACATGCTACACACATGGCATATCCAGACACCCGCTGTAAGGTCACACTTCAGTATCCCACATGTCATCCACACAGCACACATAATATACCTGAGGGGTAGAGACCTATCATGGGGCTGTGCGACACTCTTCAACACATAACACATTCATGTTAGGCAATGCTCCCTATTGGGCACCTTACAAATGCATGTAACAAGTGGCTGTGTAATTGTGAATGTAGTCACGGTACTGCAGTTCAGGTACAGCATGCTAGGTGGTGGTCTGGCACACATTAGTAGCCTTGAGTGACCACATGATGCATGATGATGATGGCTCATGGTACTACACCCCATCCAGTTACAGTGACCACAGTACTACACATAGCAGTCATTGCTATGCACCTCAATGTTGTGTGTGTGCAAACATATGCACCTATACACAATATGCATAGCAATCACCATTTGTACAAAGTGACACATATATGTCTTGTAATGCTATTGAGTGTATAGGTCACATGACACACATTGGGTATGTGTGATGTTCAATGTTGCAGTCATGTTGTAGCATGCCATGTCATGGCTGGCACTGGCATGTCCACAATATGTCCTGCACTCACCATAACCACTGTACAATGGCCATGTTGAGCAATGGTATTCCATCACGTATACAAGCAACACTCATCCTGTGTGTATACATAGCATGCATGTGCTAAACCTGTGTCCACAATTATCTGCTAGAGACACAGACACTAATCAGAAATGGATGTCTATGTGACACACAGATACACATCCAGCCATGGTATGTATACCTGTGAGTGATGGTGCACAGGACATTGCAGACCTTTTAATACTTGCACAGCAATGTTGTGTCCATGTACACATTGCATTCCAGGGTGAGGCCAATCACTGAACAACAACACAAATGCATCAAAACCATGTATACTGTTATTAACAAGGGCTGTCTACACTCACACTGCATGGTCTTGAGCAACAAATTTTCTGCATGCTGACACCTGTGATATGACTGTTTGCCTTGTGATACAGTAACCCACCTTCAACCACTATTGAGTATGTTTTGGATTGCTGGTGGTGTGTATGGGTATCTGCTGTAGTGAGGAGTGTATCTGTGTGCATGTGCGCATGTGTTCATGTGTGCATGTGTGCATGTGTTCATGTGTTCATGTGTACATGTGTGCATGTGTTCATGTGTGCATGTGTGCATGTGTTCATGTGTTCATGTGTGCATGTGTGCATGTGTTCATGTGTTCATGTGTGCATGTGTGCATGTGTTCATGTGTTCATGTGTGCATGTGCACGTGTTCATGTGTGCATGTGCATGTGTGCATGTGTGTGCATGTGTTCATGTGTGCATGTGTGCATGTGTGCATGTGTTCATGTGTTCATGTGTGCATGTGTTCATGTGTTCATGTGTGCATGTGTTCATGTGTGCATGTGTTCATGTGTGCATGTGTGCGTGTGTTCATGTGTGCATGTGTTCATGTGTGCATGTGTGCATGTGTGCATATGTTCATGTGTGCATGTGTTCATGTGTGCATGTGTTCATGTGTGCATGTGTTCATGTGTGCATGTGTTCATGTGTGCATGTGTTCATGTGTGCATGTGCATGTGTGCATGTGTGCATGCGTTCATGTGTGCATGTGTGCATGTGTGCATTTGTCCATGTGTGCATGTGTGCATGTGTTCATGTGTGCATGTGTGCATGTGTGCATGTGTTCATGTGTTCATGTGTGCATGTGTGCATGTGTTCATGTGTGCATGTGTGCATGTGTGCATGTGTGCCGACATCATGTACAGGTCGTAAAGTGTGTTTCCTGTCTTCCTCCCACAGGTGCTGTGTTAGGGCTGGTTCACTGCAGCAGGGAAACTGATGTCACTGAGCCACATAGTGATGATGAAGATAGGTGTGTTGAGGTACAGGCATGTTTGCCAGGGTCTATCATTGGGCCACCAATTGACAGTACACAGCTGTCCACCCCATCCATGCATACAGTCATACTGCCAATACATCCATCACCAATGCCCATAGCTGAGGGACAGCGTACAGTTGGCATTGGGCAGGACAGTGTGGTATCCATGGCACATGCATCCCAACACAGCAGCCATACCCAGATGTCTGGAAGGGTACCACATAGGCAGATGTCCAGGGGTTCTTGTAGGAGCACTGCTGCTCATCATGCCACTGGCAGACATGCCACAGGTCTGACAACGTCACGCATGTTCCAGGCTGTTATGGAGGCACAGTCACATATGTAACGGTACACCAGACAGGGACTAAGGGCACAGAGGGCACATAACACCACCATCATTGACAGTATCCTTGACCTAGCAGGTGCCATCCATCATTACACCGAGGTCACTGATAGACATTGGGGAGAGACATTAGATATCCTCCGCAATGTGATGTCCATGTGTTAGGACAGTGCGGGATGGTTGAGACATCGATGTGGATGTATGCCAGCAATGTCAGCAGCTGGCAGTCGCCGCGGATGTCCCTCAAGCCACAGACACTCCCATAGTGCCAGTACCAGCCCAAGCAATTTTGGGGGTGGGCTGTCCATAGAACATCCTAGAAAGCCACGTGCACATGGCTCTGGACAGTCCCAGCAGGGACCTGTGTCCAGTGTACATCCATCCACCTCTGGGGATAGTATCCAGTCTGGCTTAGTACCTGATAGTGTAAGTAGCACCCCTGCCAGGCACAGGTACCGTATCCATGGCCAGAGATGGTGATCTGTAAAGCCTTGCAGGTACAGTCTGTGGCTGTCCCACAAATACCCGTATATGGCAGCCACATGGTGGAACTGTGTGCATGCAGACTCACACACATACTCCAGACACCTAGGGCTAACACATACCTATGCACATGACAACAACATTGGCCCATTCCAGTATTCTTGTCCCTCACACACACACACACACACACACACACACACACACACACACACACACACACATACATGTCAATTGGATGGCTCACTGTAGGCCTCTGGCAAACCAATAACACACCCTGTGCATATGATGAAAACTTTGCCGCCTCCTGTCATCTGTAACATCGATGCAGGAACAGGCTACCATGGTGCTGATGCACAGGGTGTCTGTATAGCAGTATAGCAATGTTAGCATGTTGTCAGCAGTAGAGTGTAATGATATGCTTGAAGGTGTAGCTGATCAGGCATGATGCATTAAAGCTATGATTGTCATCGTAGTGTTGCTTACACCAGTGTAGGTTCCAATTGTGTATTGTCCGGCCACGTGCCACTTGGCTGATGTGTGCAGCATTGGCAGCATGTGTTAGAGAGTGGACAGTATGTGTGGGATGTGTGTAGCACAGATTTGCAGGTGTACAGTTGTGAACATGGCGGAGATGCACTGTCTGCATGTACGTGCATAGTGGACACATGGCCAGGGTGACATGTTCTGTATTACACAGTAACACTCCATAGTGTCTATTGGTGGCCAGTATGCATTGTACTATACACATTCCGGAACCTGTCTACACATGTGTGTATAACGTGGTTTGACACTGTGCTGTGGGTGATACTATCTGTCATTGTTTTGCATTCTGGTAGAATACATCACTTCAACAGCCTGATCATAACCAATCATTAGATGATGTCTTGACAACCAACACACAGATGTAGGACACACAGCAACATTTGGATCCTTCAGGTACTATACAATGCCAGTAACCACTGGTATTCACCTGCACCCATTACTGAGATGACTCCTGTTTGGCATATAGCTCTCTTAGGTACACGCAATCACAGAAGGGATATGTCCGTCCACGTCTGGTAATGCATACTGTGGCCTATAATGCATTCTCCAGATGACACACACACATCCTCCACAAGGGTATCATACAGACAGATGCCTGTTGTCAAACCCATGCTGTAAAGCTGTAGGCCAAACTAAGCATAGTCATCCACCTTTACAGAACATATTATCCCCACAGTACCACATAGGTAGTGGCCACCAACATGATGAACAGGTACCGATGTGTACATGCAACCAAGTGTTATGTCATCTCTCCTTTGTTAATCACATTTTCAAAGGTATTTTGGAATCCCTTGGTGGATCACATAAGCAATAAGGGGTCTGCATGCATATCCACATAGGTTGTTCTACACCTGTTATGAATAGTCATCATTGGCAGACTTTGCTGCGTTTGAACAGGTCTGACATATACCTTGGCCATAGACCCTCACTCACACATTCCAATAGGAACCCTAATGACTTTGTGTGACACAGATGACCTAGGCCAGGGATCACTGCAGTGGCTGGGCTTGTCACAAGCATACAGATGTGACCTAAGGTCTGAGAAGCAGCAGCACAGTCTGGCAAGGATGACAGCTGTGTTCTTGGAGAAAGCAGGGTTCCCACACATGCGATCATTGAGGTAACATGTACGGATATGTATTTGCCACACAGCTAGCTCACATGTGCAATGCATACTGATATGTCATACAGTGGTAAAAGCAAAACCCACAACACATTGACCAACAGTGTCACACACATTCTCCAAGTGCAGGATTCAAACCCCTACCTAACTACTTCATGATACTAGAGAAGTATGCATTTACACAACACGCTATGCACATTACTGGGAAGTCTTGTTTCCACAGGTATATTTGTAGGATGTTTACATCATCAGACTTGACAAAGGTTAGTTTACCGCTTTTGAGGTCTTTACTACTCTCCTAAAATGTTGCTCTTTCCCAAGGAGACAACACACAGATGTCCAGTGCAGGATTCAAACCCCTACTCAACGACACTAGAGGACTATGCATTAACACGACACACTACACACATTACTGGGAGTTTTCTTTTCCACAGACATCATGAGACTTGACAAAGGTTAGTTTACCGCTTTTGAGGTCTCTTACTACTCTCTTAAAAAGGTTGCTTCTTTTCATGGAGACCACACACAAACACAGCTGTCTAGTGCAGGATTCAAACCTTTACCTAACTACTTTATGAGTACACATTAACACGACACGTTATACACATTACTAAGATTTATTTTTTCCACAGGTATATTTGTAGGATGATGACATCATCAGACTTGACAAACGTTAGTTTACCGCTTTTGAGGTCTTTTACTACTCTCCTAAAAAGTTGCTCCTTCCCAAGGAGACCACACACAAACACACACACAGCTGTCCAGTGCAGGATTCAAACCCCTATCGAACGACTTCATGATACTACAGGAGTACACATTAACACGACATGCTATACACATTATTGGGAATTATCTTTTCCACAGGTATATTTGTAGGATGGTGACATCATCAGACTATACGAAGTGGGTTACATTAGGTGACATTAGATGGGCTACATTGAAGGAATGTCTAAACACTTTGGGCATGTGATCATCATAGGTGAGTTTACTATCTACCTGTGTCCCCAGGGCTATAATGACTTTCTCCGTACACGCCGGATTACCACCTATGTGGTAATTTGTGTACACTTTGTTTTACCCAAAGGGGATGACTATGAACTGTTTGCCATTTAGCTTGAGGGCATTGTTTTGACACCAGGTATCTGTCTCTGTAAGACACTTCTGGAGGATGTCTGTGCCAGCTGTACAGTCGATTATGGACCACAGTTACCATTCATCTGCAAACCTGTTCAGTCATACACCTGCCGTGCTTCCCTGTACCTCTGAGCAGTATCTACTGAACAGGTGGGGTCTCAGGACCAAGACCTGTGTGATGCCATTTGTGACTGGCTTAGAGTTGGACATGGCACCTGCAACTATGAACATGTGTGTTTGATCTGTGAGCCACTTGGCCACCCATCCTGTGACATAGCTGTTAATGTTCAAGTTGGTACACTTGTCCATGATGACAGAGTGGGGAATGGTGTAGTAAGCCCTTAGTGAGGTCCAGGTGGGCTGTGTGGACTACTTTCACCTTCATCTATGTTCATGGTAACTGTTTTAAATAACTCAACTAGGTTTGGGAGCCAGGCTCTGCCTTTAACAAGGTGAAGTTGTGTAGAGTCCAGTGTCTGGAGATCTCCAATGTCTCAGTGTATGGGTTCCATGACAATTGGCTCAATAGCTCTGTAGACCTGGCTGAGTAGACATATTGGGCAATGGTTTCCAGGTTCTGTTTTGGCACACCCTTTCTGGAGCTGGATGACTGTTAGTGTATGCCATTCTTTGGGTACATAGCCTGTGGTATGGTTGAGTCTGGACAGTGAATGTAGGTGAGTGTGTAGTTCCTTATGGGTCTAGTGTAAGACGCAGCCTGGGACAACATATAGTCACATTGATGCTATGTTCTTAGCTTTGGTGAGGGCTGTCTTTACCTGCATGTCCATGACATCTGGGTCTCTGCATCCTTCTGTGATGGACACAGGCCCTTTTGGGGGTGATGGGGGGAGTTTACACTGAACTTGTCCCCCTGGATGTGGGCAATGAAAGTTGGTTTGGTGTATTTCATTCCTTTTTTCAGTAGCTGACAGCATATTTGGAAGTTGACACCTACATGTCTGGTATAGCTACCGAAGGCTTTGTGGTTGTTATTCTTACATTCCTTGGCTATTTGTCTTTAGAAACCGTCCTTTGATTATTGTTTGAGCGATCATTGTTTCTTCCTGATAATGATCAGTGATGCCTTTCCTTTAGTGAAGTTGGATCTATCATGTGTTCGTTTCCTCCTTCTCTTGTCTAGCTTATTTATGGACAACAAACACCTGCTTGCTGTCCTATTTTTGGAGGAGTGCATCTTGGTTTTATTTGTGATGTCTCATTCCATTCATCCCTGTAGATGTTCATAGGATGCACTTGCAAATGTTTCTGCAGATTGCATACCCTTATCCTATAGCAAGAGGTCTTTGGAACTTTCCACTTTGGTCTTGGGAAGTGTGCAGTTTGCTTTTGCAAATGTCTTCACAGTGGTTTCATTGACTGGATGTGGGGGTGGGATGTGGATGTCCAGTGTGATTACTTCATGATCTGATATTACCAGCGAGGGGTTTATCTCAACTGGTACCCCATGTTGGTGATGATCATGTCCAGTATGTTGTCACCTGTAGTGGATGTGCTGACCAGCTGTTCCAGGGTGTTAGAGTTTCTTAACTGTAGGACACATTGGGCAAACGACGTTGTATACGAGTAATTCACAGACTCAATGTCTGGGTAGTTGTAATCTCCTCATATAATGGTGTTTGATAGAACCTTTATATTTGCCATTGTTCTTCAGAATACTGATTGAGGTTCCTGAGACAAGGTACGCGATCTGTAGTAGGCTACAATCTGATGGGCAGCTTTGCCCAATGTTAGTTGCACTTTTATGGTCTCCAAGGCCTCATGCTGTGCCAGTAACCTGAAGGTGTGGATATCCATAAGGTAAATGGCTACACCCCTTCCTTTTGTATTTCACTTGTGGTTTTCGGTCTAAAGGTCAGAGTGATTGTGAGTGTTTTACGTGGATCATATCCAGCAGCTCTATGTTTGACATAGCTTTGTATGTTAGGCAGTGAACACCTCTGAGTAGGCAATATGCAAGGGAGTATGGATGGAGCATTTTGCGATGGTCTGTGTATGGCATGTATTTCAGGCCACTAATGCTCTTTGTGAGTTATTGCTGCTGGCTTTCCAGTTGTCTTGTGAGGTACATGGCAACAGTGGCGTTGTACTCTTTTATAGTTCTAGTGAGTGGTGAGTAGAGGGGAACAATGTCCTCTTTTATTCTGCATGAGACACATTTTGTGATAAGGTGTGCCACATAAGAGGGTTTCCTGACTAATGTGGGAATGTGCTTATCACAGTTGTATCCACTGTCCACCTGTGACCCAGGGTTTCTTGTCACACTTACAGTGTGAGGTATACTATCACCTATGTTGTAGTTCTTGGCTACAGAGATTTTAACAAAGGTGATGATAATGCACCTTTTGGCATTGAGCTACAGCCCATGGCTTGGACAACAGCCATCTGTCTCAGTGAGGCCCTTTTGTAGGATGTCCACATCTTTAGTGTTTACAATGATGGCTCATAGTTTTCAGTCCTCTGGAAACTTCAGTAGCCACAGACCTTCCATGTTAATGTTTACTTCAGGGAAGTAGATACTACACAGCCTTGGTAGTTATCTAGTCCCATGGCTGCTGTGATACTGCCTTCGGAGAGTGTTTTTTACCTGTGCAGCCGTGATGACAGCAACTTTGCAGTCTTCCATTATAGACATGTGCTCTTTCATGGGTGAGAGGGGGATAAAGTTAACACTGATCCTATCTGCCAGGATGTTGGCAATATCAGTTGGCTCTGTACATTTAGTGCCATTGAGCTGTAACTCAGAACAGATCTGAGTGTAACCATGACATGGACCTATCTGGTTGGGCAGAGATCTCCTGCGTAGACAGTATGCAACAGAGTACAGCTTGGGTTACAGTCATTCTTGTTGTATGGGGCAACTATTTGAGGCCAGTAACCCTCTTGTTAAGGTACTTCATTGGTCTTTCTAGCTGCTGAACGTGCCTAGTCAGATTCATTGCAAGTGTGTTGTGATACTCTCTGACAGGTCTGATGACTGCTGAGTAGTGGCAACCTCCTTTGACCTACATGCACAGACCTTGGCAGTTTGTGTGAACACATAGCAGGATTTTCAGACCACTTTGTGAATGTGTTTCTGGAAGTAGAGATGACTATACACATTTGTCCATAGATCCCTTATTCTCACATCTGTATTTAGCCTAAGTGTGTGAGCATACCCAGTATGACCTTTCAGTATCTTCCTGCCTGACATTTGCTTCGTTTCTTTGTGTGTGAGCATGCCCAGTATGACCTTTCAGTGTGATGCTGAATGAAATCCACTACATTTGTTGGAGTGTGTGAGCACACACAGTATACACATTTATACTATATGTGTATGGTAAATCAAGGTGTATTTTTACAGCAGGGCTCACCTTTGTGTCATAGATCAACAGGGATCATGCTGTGCCTGCAGGGCTTCCATGAGACACTTTGCATAGACTTATCAACATTTCTACATACAGGGGGGACAGCTATTCTTTGTGCATTTCTACCCGTGGGCACACTGGATTGTTACTGTGGGTGTACATAGGATGTGGGTTTCACCTGACACTTATACACATTTGTTGTACCTGCACTGCTATGTACAGGACACCATTACAGTATGTATTGTTGCCTATCATACTGGCTTGAGGCATACTACTGTACTACAGATCTTAGTGTCCATTGTCACATACATTAGCTTGCGACTTCATAGCCTACACAACCCACATCACAACACCTGGCCTGATGTTCTCTGTCTGCATAGGCATGTGGGTGAGGTTACCCATTTGCCTCATTAGGGGCATGATGCAGCATTGCTTTGTGTTTACATTAGTGTACAATTGTCCTGCTAAGTCTGCCCCACTGTAGTGATGTCATGGCTTAGTGGTTCAGTATTGTGACTATAGTGCACAGTATCCTGGGTTCAAGCCCTGTCACTGCTTTTTATTTTCATGCTGGCCAGATCAGACTGCTTAAGGAACAGTAAATCAGATATGAGCATGTTTAACTGACTTTGCTCAACTTTGTCCGACCTTGACCAACATTGCAGGAGCAATTTTGTTTACATATACTAGATATTGGTAAAAGCTGCTTAGCACTGCTTTATATTGCTTAAAACATGGCAATCATGCCTCAGGTGATGCTGCAGGGCTGCCTATGTTGGATGTACATAGTACACTCCCTATACATGTTTGGAAACACGTAGTGTCAAGTTAGGCATCCCTTTTATTTTATGTGCGAGTCAGAGGGAGGTATCATTTCCAGGGTTCCTACTGAGCCAGTGTATGTGCTATGTGTTGCCTCTTAGCCAAGGCCAAGGCATACTGGGAATGCTTCCTTCTGCCTACTGGGGCAGGCTCAGGTTGTTCCTCCTCCAAGTCACGCTGTGCCTGTGCAGGCCTTGGCAATGGTGGGGGCTGTTTGGCCCTGCCCCATGCTGTTCCTGCTGCAGCTGTTTTCGCAGGATCATATTATGTAGCATGGCACATACCATGACAATTTGGGTACATGTAGTTGGTGACTACTGCAAGGCTCCACCAGATGTGTCCAGGCACTGGAACCGTGACTTGAGCATCCCAAACACACACTCGATTACATTTCATGTTTGTGCGTGTGCCTCATTATGGAGTTCTTGTTCAGGTGTGTGTGTGCATTTCTGATGGGTGTCATCAGTCATGGCTCCAGTGCGTATCCTGCATCCCCCACTAGGTGACTCTGTCTGGTACAGCTGCGACAGATGCTAGATATGGGAATCGTGGTAGCTTCAGGGGCAGCCTGCACACACATTCAGTATTATGCCCTGGGCATCGCACATGACCTGGCAGTTGATGGAGTGGAAGCCCTTGCAGTTGATGTAGGCCCTACCCCGCTCACCAGCTGGTGCTTTGATGTGTATGTGCGTGCAGTCAATTGCACCCACTACCTCAGGGTATTCCGCTATTTGCTGGAAGAGACGCATATTGCTGACCAATACCTCACAGGAATTGGGGAAATATACATGATCACCGACATGTGCTGACATGGCATTCAGGAACTGGTGCAGTACCCTTGATGCTGATGCCTGTGAAATCCCCATCATATCACCGGTTGGTCTCTGGAAGGTACCTGTTGCTAGTATTCTTAGGCCAACACATACCTTGGTTTCCACTGGGATGGGTCCCCCTCTGTCGGTTCTGTGTGTGAGGTGTGGCCTGCACAGCTCAACAATTTGCTGCAGGAGGTCTCTGTCCACTCTATAGCGCTCTACTATCTCCAGCTCATGTAGCCCCTGGTAGGTTACCCTGGGTCTGTACACTCTTCTCTGTCTCCTCACTGTGGGTTGCTCAGCAGCATTCGGAATGGCACCACCCTCAGCATTTTGCACATGTTGCCTTATAACAGCAATGGCAGCCCCTAACATTTTTATGTCTCAGTTTAAGCTTTTTAAGTTTTCACTTCTCTTTGTTGACTGCAGTGTTGCAGTGTTTCTGAGAAAAACATGGAGGGATGTTGTTTGCAGAGTTTTAAGTGCTGGGCTGGGCTGGGCTACTGTACTGCCTGTGTAATTTGCTGATTCTGATTGATTTCACCTGGCAGCTCTGCTAGTTCTCCTTGGTTTACTTCCTACTACTTCTTTTCCTTCCTTTTCCCTTTCTGTTTCCACAGGGGGTAAACAAGCGCAAACATGCACACACGAGCGCACACGCGCGCACACATGCTTACACAAGCTTATACAGGCTTAGGCGGGTGCACATTCGTGTATACAAGCTTAGACGGCCTTACACAGGCTTACACGGGTGCACACATGCGCACACAGGCTTAGACGGGTTTACACGCGCGCACGCACATGCACACAGTGTAGGCAGCTTTGCAAGAAACTTTAGTGATAGCCATGGCATACACCTTTGGTTTCTGGATTTCAGTTTAGACAACTGTAGACACACCTCTTTTAGTCCTGAGTAACTCACAGCAAACACACGCCACCCTGCTCCAATAAGCTTACAGTCTTTTTGATACATACCCCCTCATGATGTCACCCATCTTCTACTCTGTTACTCCCCTTATCCTACTCTTACACTCTAGGGACATGGTTCACATAGCAGGAAAAATTAGGATTCACTATCCTTATCCTCATTTGCATAGGATTGCCTACTAATGCTTGGTTACATCTTTCAGACTGAGCTTCCCCCCCTTTAGCAACCTCTACTCAGTAGCCATGTTGTCTTCAGCCTGCCATTCACTTGCATGGCAGATGAATATTTTGACTAAAATCCCTATTTGTGGCTTTTATTTTTTGTTTTTCTGGTTTTTAGAGTGCTGCACATTTGCGCGGCGCAGCGCTATGCTTAAATATCGGAGATCAAGGAAAAAAAAATTATTTTTTTATTATTTTGCAACGAATAAAAATGCCAATGGCTGTATATTTGGCATGCTTCCTTGACTGGATGCATCCTTTATTTGGAGCTGTCATGTCTCCGTTTTGCTATTTGCAGAACAGTACTCAGTTGCCAACCATGTACATTTCTGCAAATAACACTACTCTTACTCGGACAGGTTAGTGTTTCCTGGATCGCAAATTTACCTCATTTGCATAGCTTTCAGCAGCAAATGAGGTAATTTGCATAAACTAACCCTGTCTGTGCAAGAGTCGTTTTAGGAGCTCTCTTGCACGCCCCTGCCGGCTGTTCCTGAATCGCTCGTCAGACATGTTGGCTGCATGGAGTCTTACTCTACTCTTAGACTCCGTGCAAGCCTTCATGAATCCGGCCCACTATTGGTCTATAGGGAGTTTGAGGAGATTCTTATGAATCTTAGGTAAACCTTTCAACATAGGTTTTTCAGCTATCACAAACCTATATATATCTTCAGTTATAACATTAGATTGCAATAAATCATCTAAAGTATGTTTTACATGTGCAGTAAAATCACTCTCTTGGTTGCATGTTATATTCTGATAAGTAACATTTTCTCTAAGCATTTTCAACATATCTTCTGAGTAATCGCCTCTATCAAGTATTACAATTCCACCCCCTTATCACCTGATCTGATAGTAACATCAAAGCTGTTCTTCAAATTGTTAAAAAGCTTAAAGTTCACACTCAGTTAAATTATAATAACCATGTCTCTTCTTTGTAGCTAACATATCAGAAATTTCCATTGTACATACATTTAAAAAAGTGTCCATAACAGGATGTGCAGCTGGTATAAATGTACTTGGTTTCTTCAAAGGTATCTCAGTACTATCATTATTCTGCTGACCAAACAGTAATTGAAGGAGAACTTTTCTCCCAAATAAATGTAAGTCAGAAAATACTCCATGTGTTCTGACACTTTGTGCTGGTATAAAAGACATACCTCTGTTCAGCAGGGTAAGCTCAGAGTCTGATAAAACATATTTAGAAAGATTGTAAGCAATACTTTCATCAGTATGAACTCCAGTACCCTTTATCTCATCAGTTTTCTTCTTTTCCTGCCTCTGCTGGGTGATCTTTCTTTCTGCTGTGTGTTTTTCATCCTCATGGAGACTGGAAGGGTAGGAAAACCCGAACCAATCAAAGGCATCACTTTCGGTCTGGCTCCCAGTTCTTTATGTGAGCTTTTGTCATTGCTAATGGCTGCATCACATTGAGACTGCAGTATACAGCCATTTTTACTCAAATTTTCATTTTGTAACTCATTTTCATTCACCACTATGTTGTTAGAAAATGCTGGTACTTCTCATACTGTTGCAGCCAAACCGGAAGTGCTAGGTCCTTTCAATTCCGGTTGAGTCCTTCCCTCTGAATGTTCAACCTCAGTTGCATTTTCTTTCATGTTTTAGTACCAGGGTTGAATCTAGGCCAAACAAAGACATTCCCCTTAGAAAAATCAGTATAGTCTCTTTGTAACTTCCATATTTTAATACGCTGAAGTTTTTCATCATAAGTATTACAGGAATGAAACAGAGTGTCTAGCCTTGCAAAATACACATCACTGTCCAAGTTCTTTTCAATTTTATTCTGCATTTTCTCTATTTTTTCAACCAGTTTATTTTCAATAGGTGAAAAAAAGTTCAGCGACAACTGTATATACTTACAGCTGGTGTCAAAATTAAGGGGTTGCCATCTGGCCAACAATTCAGATAAGCCTCCCCATAGGAAGGTATACATAAAATACACAGTCCTCTTGGAACTATTTTAAAATAGAGGCATGCTTCTAAGTGAAGTCTTTGCCACTGCATGCATTTAAGTTTAAACAGTTCTTTTTCTAGTTCCACAATTTTTTCATTGAGGCCCTCATTCTCACACATATCAAGGTCACTGCATTGTCCATTAGCATTCAGTTGAACAAATAATAGGGGGTTATTGTTCATATTTACCATTCTCTTTGCTCTTTTCTTGAATGTCCTTGTTCATGGTGTCGCAGGACAGTATTCAAGTTCAATAGCTTCTGGATCAGCACAAGCCATGTCTGCCTCCTCAGCAGAATGTGAAGCAGCAACAACAGTGACAACAATAAAGATACAAAGCACCTAAGGAAGAAGTAAAGTCCACAGGGGTACAATATACCGTACAGGATAAAAAGAAAACCCACTGGAGCCACCATGACCGGATAAAACTTTATTTAACACACAGATAAGTCCTTTTGAGCATTAGGAATAGAGGCAAGCCATGTTGTGAATGTAATATGGCCAGTTCTGACAATGGGAATATTGTTAATGAACAGAAGATAAGAAATAACCCATTTGTGAGAATAAATTTACTCTATAATAGTAATATTGATTCATAGGTTCATAGGTAGGTACTAGGCTATCGGCCCAAGGGCCTAAGTAAGCCTAGCCAACAAGGTTCCCTGGCTTACGCCACCCAAGAAAGTTATTTTCCTGTGCCCCTGTCAAGCAGAGGCACAGAAGTGATCCCCGGGGTGTATTTCCTATTTCCCATTTCCCACCCACTCATCAAGAATTTTTCTTGATCAGTGCTAATTAGGAACTTTGCTTGACATAGATGAGTAGCTTGTTCCAGGGGATGGGAAGTCTCTGGAGCAGGAATCTATATCTCCAGCATGTCTTGTTTATTGTGGTGACAAGGTTTAGGTCCCTAGAGTGTGTATCTCAGAGGGATTGGGATTTCTTTAGGTGTAGCATGTTCAAGAGCTTTGGGATTGACATAGCTTTATATGTTAGGCAGAGATCACCTCGGAATAGGCAATATGCTATGGAGTAAAGCTGGAGTTTTTTGAGATGGTCAGTGTAGGGCATCTGTTTGAGGCCAGTAATCCTCTTTGTGAGGTACTTCCATGGCCTTTCCAGCTACTGCAGATGTCTTGTGAGGTGCATTCCAAAAGGGGCGTTGTACTCTATAATGGGTCTAATGAGTGTCGAGTAGAGGGAACAATGACCTCTTTTTTCCTGGATGAGCACCCTTTTGTGATGAAGTGTGCCACGTAGAAGGATTTCCTGACTACTGTGGCGATGTGATTATCAAAGGAGAGACTACTGTCCACCTGGGTCCCAAGGTCTCTTATCACACATTCGGCATTAAGTAGTAGACTGCCAACTATGCAGTAGTTCATGGGTACAAATCTTTTACCAAAGGGGATGACAATGCACTTTTTGGCATTAAGCTTGAGGCCATGGCTCTGACACCAGGCATCTGTCTCAGTGAGGCCCTTCTGTAGGATGTCCACATCATTTGGGGACTCGACCATGGCTCCTAGTTTGCAGTCATCTGTGAACTTCATTAGCCAAAGGCCTTTTGTGTTAGCCTGTACTTCAGAGAAGTAGATACCAAACAGGAGAGGTCCCAGGACTGAACCCTGTGGTACTCCACTTGTCACTGGTTTGAAGTCAGGTTTGGAGTCTGCAACTTTTACAGTGTGGGTCCTGTCAGTGAGCCAGTTGGCAACCCATCTTGTGATGTAGGGATTTATACCTAGTTTAGTGAGTTTAGCTATAATTTCAGAATGGGGGATGGTGTCGAAAGCCTTGGTGAGGTCAAGATAGGTTGTGTGAACCACCTTACCCTTGTCTACGGCTTTGGTGACTGCCTCAAAGAAGTTGATCAGGTTCAGGAGGCATGATCTGCCTTTCACAAACCCGAACTGGGTGGGGTCCAGAGTTTGGAGGTTACCAATGTCTTTGTTTATGAGTTCCATGATGATACATTCCATGGCCTTACAGATAAAGCTCATCAGGCTAATAGGGCGATAGTTCCTGGGATCAGTGGGGGCTCCTCCTTTGTGGAGTGGGATAACTGTTGCTGTGTGCCATTCAGTGGGCACAAAGCCTGACGTGAGGCCATGATTAAACATGGTGCTTAGGTGGGGAGCCAATTTGTTCTGAAGTTCGTGTAAAACGCAGCCTGGGATGTTGTCCTGGATGCTGTGTTTTTGGCTTTAGAGAGTGCATCTTTTATCTGCATAGTTGTGATTACAGGGACTCTGCATTCTTCCTGTATAGCTATGGGCCCTTTAAGGGGTGAGAGCGGGGTAAAGTTAGCACTGAACCTATCTTCCAGGATGCTGGCAATATCAGTTGGTTCTGTAATTTTTGTGCCATTGTGCTGTAACTCAGAGCAGATCTGGGTGTTGCCATTGAGATTCTTGATATAGCTAAAGAATGCTTTGTGGTTGTTCCTAGAATCAGTGGCAAATTTGTTTTTGTAGCTAGCTTTGGAGGATCTTATAAGGGATCTCAGATTCTTACTGAGGCTGACCAGGGAGCTCCTCCACTCATGGGATTTTACTCTCTTTTGCAACAGTTTCTTCCTTTTGTTGTAGAGTATGTTTATGGCAGGGGACCACCAGATTGGCTTCCTTTTTTTGGAGGATCGCATCTTGGTTCTGTTTGGGATAGCATGATCCATGCACTCGTGTAAGTGCGTATAGAGTGCATTTGTGTAGGATTCAGCAGTCGTAACTGTATTGTCCATCTGCATGGGTGTCATGAAGTTCACCACTTCTGTCTTAAGAAGCATGAAGTTGGCTTTGGAGAAATTTTTTACCATGATTTCCTTAATGGGGGGTGGGGGCGGGATTTGGATATCTAGGGTGATTAGCTTATGGTTGGATCTGACCAATGAGAAGTTGACTTCTGGTGTGGAACACTGGTCACTCATGTTGGTAATATAGGATATTGTTGCCCCTGGTGGGGGTGTGGATAAGTTGATCCATGGCACTGGAATTTATGAATTCCAGAAAGTGTTGAGCAAAGGAATTAGTACATGAGTAGTTTTCCCAGTTAATGGTGGGGTAGTTGAACTCGCCCATTATTAGTGTGTTTAGTTGAACCCTAACATTTTCCAGTATATCAAGAAAAGAGGAGTGGGAATCCTTAGGCATGGTGGGGGATATGTAGCAAGCTACAATTTGGATTGCAGTTTTGCCCAAAGTTATTTGCACTTGGATAACCTCGGATGCATTATGCTGAGCAACTAGCCTGGAGGTGTGGATATCCTTAATAAATATGGACACACCTCCGCCTTTGGTGTTCTGGTCCATGTTAGGGGGCTGAAAAGTGTGGTATGAGTTATAGCCTGGTAATGCAGGGGTGCTCTCTGAAGCATTGAACCAGGTCTCAGTCACTGCACAGATATTGGTGTTCTTCATTTTAAGGAGTGCCTCGAGGGAGTGCATTTTGAGATTTAGACGTCTAGCACTGAGTAGCATTACCCTCAGTATTTGCTTGCCTGTTCCTGTTATGGTGATGAATTTGTCATTTGAACCTTGCCTAAAAAGGCACTATAGGGGAGGCAAGAGCCTTAGCCAGTATTCAGAATCCCAGGGGTGACAGGTGCAGGCCATCTCTGGCAAAGCATCGTGGTCTGTCGACCATGTCATCCTAGACAGACAGATACCGGATCCCCTTAGAATGACACCAGAAGCTTAGCCAATTGTTGAAGTCAGTCATTTTGTCCTTGTACTGCGGTATCATTCTGGGCAATGGCAGGAAGCTATTGAGGGCTAGGGTCATTCCTACCTGAGCTACAAGATCAGAGAGCTCTTCCATGTCTCTTTTCATGTAGTCCAGGGAGGTACGTCTCAGGTCATTCACACCAACATGGACAATGACAGAGTCATATTTGTACTTGTTGTGGAGTGACCTGAGTGCGTGGGTTATGTGGTGGATCCTGACACCCGACAGGCAGCTGACAGTAACCTTCTCCTTGTTTAGCCTGGTGAGTGGGTCATCAGTGTGCCTGACTATAGAGTCCCCTGTGACTAGTGTGTTGGGTACGTTGTTTTGCCTTATGGGCTGTAGTTGAGTGGCACACTGAGTCTGTCGGCTATGTGTCATTTGGGTTGTGTTGGGGGCTGGAGGTTGCTTGTGTTTCTGTTTGGAGGTCTCTGTTGCTTGAGCAGATTATTATTGAGACCCTCCGTGAATGTTTTTGTGTTTTTATGTGTGGATTTTGGTGGTGCAGGTTTAGTGGGACTATGTGATGAGTGTGGTGTGGTGCAAGTGTTTACCTTCTCCTCTTGACTGTCAAGTTCAGTCTTGGTTGGAGAGAGCTTTACCTCCAGTTTGAATAGATAAGTGCATCTCTCACAGGTTGTAGTGTTAGGTGGTAGGAAGAGAGGGTTTTCTGTGTACACGAGGCAATTGCTACGTTGCCCAAGATGCCCAGATTCATCAGATAAACAGGAAAGAAAACTGGGAGCTGACCCTTGGACATGCCTGAATAAAAAACTATTCTCCTCTAGACAAGTGAGGAAAGTGACTACAAGAGCTGTTTTTCTCTAAGCAAGTGAGGAGAGTAAGTACAAAAACTGTTTTCCTCTAGGTAATGAGGTCATATCCCAGGTGATAAAAAAGAACTGGAAGATTTTACATACTGATGACAAGCTGAAAGCACTAGTAGGTCCCCACCAACATTTGCTTGTACTAACAGCGAAAATCTGAAGCAGATTTTATGCAAGAACTTATTTCCCAACAAGTCCACAATACATGGGAAGAAGTTGGGAACTTTTAAATGCAAGAAATGCAGGGCATGTCAATATATTAAAGAAAATAATATCTTTGTACATCCTGTGTCAGGCAGGGAGTATATATCTAGACAACATACAGACTGCAGAACTAAAAATGTGGAGTATTTAGCTGAGTGCACATCGTGCCAAACATTCTATGTTGGGAATACTAACAGAATGTTAAAACAACGTATATTGCAACCAGTGACATAAGATTATGTTTGAGAAGTAATGCTCTGTATCAACATATTGAAATAAAGAGCATAGATTTCAGTTCTTGGTGTTATACATTCAACAAGTGAGTATGGGGGGGGGTGACATTGTACATAGTACTGAATTAAGATGGATAGCTGAGTTGCAAGCTGGGTTAAATGCTTGTATGCCTTTAAAACCCTTACTGAAGGGGTGTAGATTCGGCTATTGATTCTAATTGGTTGCTATTTGTTTGAATATGGTTGATTTTAACTGTTTTTTAGATCTGATGAAGAGCTAATGCTCGAAAGTGTTTATCTGTGTGTTAAATAAAGTTTTAACTGGTCGTGGTGGCTCCAGTGGGTTTTCTTTTTATCCAGTTTTCAGTAACTGGCAACACTGATCGATAGCTTCTCTAATTCAAAATGTATGTGTTACCTGTATTTCAAAATGTATGTGTTACCAAAGGTAGTAATAAGCTTTAATAAGTCAGTATCTGTCTTCTGTTGGTGTCATAATTCAAAAGGGCGTCTCTTTCCTGACAGGAAATGTATCTATGTGCACTTGTTACATCTTGTTGATTATAATTGTGAGATATAAATGTATTACCAAAATCTTGTGGTTGTCTCTTGAACTCATAATCATCACTACAGATTCTATTAATATGTCAGGATTGTGACAGGGATGGGGATGTGGTTTACTACATGGTTTAGATGGCAGATGGAGGTGGCTAACAATGAATTTCTTGTAAATGGTTTCCTGCATGAAGTAATCTGTGTAGTTCCCACTAGTAATTGTGTAACTGAAACACATAATAATCTACTGTAATCAAATCATGTTTAGCCACAAAAGTGAAACCAAATGCATTTTGGTATAAGTGTGTTACAAAATCCCTGAGGTTTTCGGTATTGCCTTTCTATATCAACCAACAGTTATCTTGATATCTCTGCTCCATGATCATGAGACAGAGAAACCTGCTGTTGACCCTTATGTAAATGAATTCATTCTCCACATATCCCATAAATAAATTAACATAGGTGGGTCATACTGTTTCCTTCAGTTAAATAGACATTATGTTCAACACTGTACAAAGCAACCAAGCAGAAACATGATGTAGTCAGGTATATAGATATCAGACAATGTTAACCAAAAATTAACTTTTAGCCGTGTGTATATGGAGATTGTGCATTCAATGTACAATTACATGAACAATTCTTACTATGTATTTAATGTATTAACTTAAAAAGTCATTCCTGTACTTTAATTTAGATTTATGAAGTTTAATAAAAGTTTAAGCTTCATTTCCTAGAAGTCAGAGAGTAGTTCAGTAAGGGAGCCATTCCCTGAGACTACTGGTCATCCTGCAGGAAAAGTTGCTGATCTGTAGAATGTGGGAAAGATATAACATTTCTGTTTCCTCAGGGCATCTTTCATTAGTTAGAGTTGAAGGTGTTCTGAGATTGTTAGCATCCTTAACATCACTGATTAGTTCTTTTAACATCATCTGTAGGGTCCAAGTGTAATCTAATGTCATGGGTACAATATGAGAGCTGTTTAAATATTTCATCATGGTATGCCCCAAAGCATCACATATCAGACCTTTAAACTGTACAGATTTTCACAGAAAGTCCAGATTTTGGCCTCATGTTTTGGTCCATTATTCATAAAATCAGTGGTGTATCATTAATCACTGAAGTCATAAAATAATGACAGACGTTTGAGTTTCAGAATTCACACCCTTCAGAAAATTCATGGTAATACAAAACCTGTTATTCTATCAACTTTCTAAGTTTGTCAAAGCAATATTTAAAAATTGTCCTTATTTTTGTCCCTTTGTCCCCCATTATGTATGGCTTTGTCCAGATTTCTTGCTTTAAGAGTTGAGATCTATGCCACATATGCACATTTTAAAACTTATCAGTCTTAGTTACCACTATTTGATAAAACCCACTTGATGAACTACAAGGAACTCATTTGTCTTTCTCTCTATCCATCCATCTATCCATGTATCTATCTATCTATCTATTTATCTATCTGTTTATCTATATTGCAATTTGGTTGTGCTTGCAGTGAGAAAACAATTTTGAGCCAGGTGTTCTATTTTTAAATGAGATTCATTTGCAGTGTTGAACAGTATTTTCTTTTAGCAGCAAACAGAAGTACAGTATTCATTAAATTATACACAACATAACATTTCACAAAAATTAGTACAAAAAACAATAATAAACAAACAAACAAACAAATAAATAATAAAATAAACAATACTCACAAGTAATGGAAACACAAGTCCGATGAATTCAGTCTTCCTTCCTCAGATTTTACCAGGCAGGCATGGGCAATTTCATTAGTTTCTCTCAGCAAGACAAAAGCTCCTACCTCCTTTTCCAGGTTTCAGGGAGACCTACTGGACTACTTTTGTCCCTTTCATATAGTTTCCTAGGAACCCCTCTACAGAACCCTCTTTAAACCCAGAGGTCAAGAATCTAATTTTCTCAGGGGTAGTGGCCACAATTTACATCTAATGTCACCTGCTCCGTGTTTGTTGCCATGGAGAGAAGTGCCTTTGTTTGGCTTGCCTTCCCACTGCTCTGCCATTTCTCCTTCAAGACACACCTTCTTGTAATGGTAACCTGATGAGAATGCAAACAGCTGACATGATCATCTTGCATAACAAATAAGAGTGGTGGTCTTCATAAAGGTCCTAACTATGTGAAAATATCAGAGGAATCCATAAGTGCAATGATCCAGTCAACATAGAACAGTTATGTACCAGAGAATTTAATCAACTTGATTAGAGAAAAGAAGGAAGTGACACCAATGCCTGAAGGGAGAAAGAAGTCAGTATGGAGAAAATGATTTAGGAATGCCAATGTGCAGTGGAACAAAATAATTTACTGAATAACTGTGCTATTTTTTTCTGTTTGTGATTCTTCTTATATTGGAAGTACAAGCAGGATGTTAAAAATGGCGTTTATGTGAATATTTATGTGATCAAAAGTAGGAATGAGAGATGGCAATATAAAAAATGAATTTAATGATAAGGAATATAAATGACAGTTGGTATTAGATGCATCTGATCTTCCTGGGCTTAATGATGCATTACATTTTAAATCTGCACTTAAATCAAATCACACAAAACATTAATATTTATATAGTGAAAGGAATTTTTATTGAATGCTAATTGATTATGCAGTTCTATCACTTATGTCATAGCCATTTGATGAACGTTTTAACTATTTAAATAGGATTCAGTTTTCAATGCCTCATTCTGAAGAAGTCTTTTCCATTTACACAATGAAAGTAGTAACTAACTAAAGTTTGGTATTAAAAAATATTAATAATCCACACAAACTCAACAACTGGTAGTAAACATTCTTCTGTTCATGACAGTTTCATTTTTGTTTATTAAAAATATTCTTATCTTGGTTGAGACAGCAAGAGGTTCTTCAGTTCGATTCTCAGCTGGAGCACCTTCTGTGTGGAGTCTGCACGTCCTCCCTGTGGTCGAGTGAGCTTTAAAGACATGCAGGTAGGGCCATGAATATGTGTGCCTTCTGTGAAGGTTGGGTGCTGGGTTGGCAACTCGACACCATAAAACTCCACTACCAATCAATAGTGGACCGGTGATCCGCTGTGGTGATCCATAACTAGAAAAAGCCAAAAGACTCTCTATTATTTTCTTGGTTGAGCCTTTTTTTATTTAGTTTCTGACTTATTATGAGATGCTGATTCCCATCAATAATCAGTGGCAAAATAGCTCCTATGTCTGCCTCAGAAGCATACATATCCAGTAAAATTGTTCAGAAAAGTCTGGAGTGGAAGTACTGGTTATGAACACTTCATATCTTCTGGTTGCCTAGAAGTTTGGCTGCTTCAGCTGTCCACTTAACCTTCAAGACAGCTTTATCCTTACCTTATTCAGGTCAGTCAGAGTGGGTAGGCAGTGGTAGCAAAATTGAGGACACATTTATAAAAATAGCTAGCCAGGCCTGAAAAAGTATTAATCTGTTTCTTAGTTGTCAGTGTGGGTCTGCGTTGTGCTGTTGCAATTTTTTTCTGCTTCTGCTTTCACTGTCTCTCAGACTACTACATTACTCAAACAATGGGTTATTGCAATGTCAACATACACTTAGATAGGTTAGTAGTAAATCCAATTTGATGAAGGAATCTAAAACGGCTTATACATTAAGGCAATGTCTTTCTCAGACTTCACAAAATATTACGACACCATCTATGTAAGGTGCTGTATATCTCATATGTGGTCTAAAAATGTTGTCAATCAGCCTCTGGAATGCTGCAGGAGCTCAGTGTAAAACAAAAGACAGGACTCTGTAATTAAAAAATTCATATGTTGTGGAAAACACCATTTTTGTTCAGTAGTAGGGATAGTGGAAGATGTCAAGTTGCCTTTGGCTAGATCCGAAGTGGATAGAAACAGATTTTGCAATTTTTTTAAGCAATCCAAGTGGATAGAATCCTAGCTTTGCCCAATTTTTCAATCAGTTCAGCCACTTGGAGCATGAAACAAGAATCACATTTAAATATTCTTTTGCATTTTCTGAAGTTGTTGGAAAAATGTATAGATTCATTAGTTTTATGGACCAGTACAATTGAGCTATTCTGCTCACTGTGTGATTCTCTTATGATCCCAAGTTTGAGCATTTTCTGTACCTCTTCCTTAACTGTCTGATATTAGGATTCTGGTATTCCATGCAGTTTCAAATTTACCTTCTCATTAGGCATTGTTTCTATATTATACTGAATTAAACTGGTTCTACCAGGCAACTTGGAAAATATGTCTTTGTTTTTGAGTACAAATTCCTTTTCTTATAGTTTAATATACACTGATAATGTTTCATCTATCCTGGCTTCAGGACATGCTGTAAGGACCATTGTCTTCCTTTGGAAACATAGTTACTGAAGAAACGTCGGGTTCTCTTCAAGATTTCAGAACATTTATGTGGTATTATAGTTCTGGCTTCCTTTTTCACTGTTGCTTTACCATGAATTTTGCTTCACTTACTTTTTGTATATTTTTAAAGGGTCATTGCCACTTTGCATGGAACATGTTTTCAGCAGTATGTACTAACAAAATGTCTTTATCTCCTGGTTAAAATTTTCTGAGATGAACATTTTTATTATATGCTGTCTGTTGAGTCTCCTACTCCATTTTCTTTTGTTATAGACATTATACTGCAGGTCTGTAAAATAGCCTCATAGGCAAATACTTGGCAATTACTCTGCAGACCATAACAATCTCAGCCAATTACCCATATTCAGAAGTTCACTCCAGCCTCATGGAGGGCAATGCAAGACAGACCGAAGGACAATTTGAAGTTGCCTATCCAAATATCTAGGATTATCTTGAAGGGAGTAGATGTAATGGAAGTTTGTTCCTGAGGTGGATGATCTGTTGGGATATGAATCTACTGCATCAACTTGTCTTAATTCATTTCTGATCAAGGTATAGTTCCATTAACAAGGTATCCGAAGAGCAAGTTGTTCTATGACGAAATATAAAGCCAAATAGAGTCAGTTCTTTCTTGGCTCAAAAAGCTAGACACAGATCTCCACAGAGGAATCTATAAGAAACTAAATGGCTGCCAGTCTATCTTTATAACTAAGAATTTTGAGGCCACTGTATTTAGGAATCAGTGAATTCTCTCAAACTGAGTGATATGCCAAAAGACTTGTTTGTGACATGTAAATATTTTTTCAATCATCCTTAGATCCAACTGACTTGGTGAATGGAGGGTGCACAAATGCAATGCACCTATATAACCACATACAATCTGAATATACAAATCCATTATTATAATTTCACCCATTTCTACCCCTGTTTGAACAAAACAAAGACAACCCCCCCAGGATACCCTTATATTATATATGATAACTGTAGAAAAAATCAGACATTATTCGGTCATATTAAGACCAGTCAATCCACCATGACATCTTTAATATATTTTACCTGGTAGGAAAGACAGTAAGCTAATGTATGCTATCTACCACATGTTCTGAAACAACTCAACAAACTGATTTGTCAGGTCTATTGGCATAAAGGAATAGACCTGACTATAAACCTGGCAAGTCAGTTTGTTGAATTGTTTCAGAACATGTGACCTGAGCTCAGTTAGCAGCTTGGACACCTGCTAGAGTTGGCGTGAAGGAGGACAGGAGTTTTGCTGGGTCACCTCTTCTCAGGTGAGGGTTTAGAATGACATTCCCTTGTGTGTACACGTTATAGTTGAATGCCAGTGGAGAACAGAGACCATATGAGAACATTGGCTTCTATGTAGACAGGCTAGTCCTGCAGGGTTATGTCACTTTTGAAAATGGATGACACACCCACACTGATACCCATTGCATGCTGAACCCTGGGTGTATTACTGGGCATGAGCAGTGGGCTTAAGGTAATAAATAAAGAAAAGCTGAACCACCCCAATGGGTGTGTAAATTATGGCTCTACTTGGTTGATTTTCACCTTATTATATGGGGAAGGAAGGGGCCAGTTGACTGAGACTAATTGTCAATAATCTTTAGGGGCACAAAATTAATAAAAAAGCTTAAAGAGTGAATCATGTAGTCATACCAATGACTATGGTGCCCTTCAGAGTACCCAGTGTTTAGCTGAGCTACAAGCAGCATTGAATATGGGGCATAAGTTATCTGATGTGTATGAGGTTTGGCATTGCCACACTACACAATCCTTTTTCAGAGTATATCAAATTGCACCTCAGTGGGACACATGAGACTTCTGTGAACCCATCCTGGTATACTAAGAACAATGATGAATATAAAGCTTGCATTTAACAGCACTACGCTAAGGAAGGCATTGTGTTAGATGTTGCAAACATAAAAAACAGCTTGGTCAAAACATAAATTTCAAAACTATTTTTGAAGTCACAGTGGGGAAAATTGGGAAGTACCTTAATTTTCCAAATTTGTTAAATGCATTCATCATCACTGATTAGCAAGAACTGTATCCATATCATTTGACAGACTGCTATATTGCATAAAGTATTATCTCTATTAATGATTATTAATGATGACACTATTTATGTAGAGTGAACATTTGCCTGATAACCATGGCAACATGACCAACATCAATGTCAAAACAGTGGATTTTATTACTGTATGTGCTGGACATCAAGTTTCCTATCTACCTAAACAACTTCAGGACCATTATCTCTAACATGGTACAGATTTTGCAATATTTGGCAGCAGGTCTGGTGATTTGAATTCTCCACTGGGTAATTACTTGTTTGAATTAGCCAGAGCTTCCACCAGATAAATGCATTGTTGAGTTTGAATAAGGTGCTCCAAAAACACAAACTAGGCAGAGGAAAATGTATATGAAATGTAATGGAATTACACTCTGTGTTGCAAACACAATAAAGGTTAATTACAACAGACTGAAATCCCTACATGAACATCTTGTTTAAGACAGTTGGTCAAATAAAGGCATTTGCACATAGTCACTGCAGGACTTAAATTTGTACACTAAGAAAAGCATCTGTGGGAAGAACTATTTTATTAAGAAACTGCTAGACAGAGGGCTCAATGCTTTAACAATTTTTTCTGAAAATGCATTGTGGCGTTATGGCTGCTAGAAAACATTATACACACACCTGCAAGGACAATTTCCCATAATAAAATTGTAGGTGAAATCCTGGACACTCCACAACATGATGCTTTAATATTCCTTAGCAAAATGCATCTTTTAAAAATAGATGATCCCATGAAATCAGCTTCTGGAAACAGTGAAATACAACAATTCTTTACCCACACAAATATCAGCATTATGCCTTGTACACAGCATTAATCTGTGCTAGAAAAAAAGCTGCAATATTAACTACAATGGAAATTATACATCATTATTTAAAATCCTCAGAGATATGCTACAGGTTACTGCACTAGCATACTAGATGTGCCACGGAAAGATACAGGGCCGGATTCACGAAGGCTTGCATGGCTCCATGCGAGCGATCCAGGAACAGCCGGTAGGGGCGTGCAACAGAGCTCCTTAAACGAGTCCTACACAGACAGGGCTGGGATATGCAAATTACCTCAACTGCAGGCGAAAGCTATGCAATTGAGGTACATTTGTGATCCAGGAAACCCGAACCTGTCTGAGTAGGAGTAGTGTTATTTGCAGAAATGTACTCAGTTGACAACTGAGTACGGTTCTGCAAATAGCAAAATGGAGCCGTGACAGCTCCAAAAAAAGGATGCATTCACATGAGTAAGCATGCCAATGGCCAAAAATACAGCCATTGGCAACGTTAAGTGATGCAAAATAAAAATAAAATAACTTTTTTTTTGTCATCCCGATCTCTGGGGTTTAAGCGTAATGCAGCGCCGTGCCGCACAAACGCGTTGCGCTCAAAAAACCAGAAAATCAGTAATGAAGATCCACAAATGTGGATTTTAATGCTAATATGAATTTACAATGCAAGTGAATCACAGGCTGATGACAACATGGCCACCGAGTAGAGGTTGCTAAGGGGGGATGCTCAGTCTAAGAGATGCAACCAAGCATTAGTAGGCAATCCTATGTAAATGAGGGTTAGGATAGTGAATCGCAAGTTTACATAGCAAATGAACACAGTCAGTAGAGTGTAGGAGTAGGGTAAGGGGAGTAACAGAGTAGAAGATAGGTGACATCACGAGGGGGTATGTATGAAAGAAGTGAAGCTCATTGGAGCAGAGTGGCATGTGTCAGCTGTCATTTACACATCATTGAAAGAGGTGTGTCAACAGGTATGCTAGGTAAAGGCAAGAAATTGAAGGTGTATGCCATGGATAACACTAAAGTTTCTTGCTGAGTGGGTATTCGTGCATGTGCACGCCTGTAAACCCGAGTAAGACACTGTGCGCGCGTGTAAGCTGGAGTAAGCATGTATAAGGCTGTTTAAGGAGATGTAAGCGCGTTTGCACCGGTGTGCGCGCGTTCTAACAAGAATAAGCAAGTTTTAGTCCGTGTAAGCGTGTGTGCACGCGTGTGAGCTGTTGTGCACGTGTTTGCACTTGTGTGCATGACGCTGCCCCCCTGAGGAAACAGAAAGGAAAAAGGAAGCACAACAAATAGTAGGAAGCTACCAGGGAGTACTAGCAGAGCTAGCAGGTGAAAATAATCAGAATCAGGCAATTACACAGGCAGTACACTAGCCCAGCCCAGCACTTAAAACTCTGCAAACAACAGTCCATTATGTTTCTCACAAGAGGCACTGCAACACTGCAGTAAGCTAATAGAAGTGAAAACTGAAAAAGCTTTACTGAGACAAAGAAATGTTAGGGGCTGCCATTGCTGTAATAAGGCGACATATGCAACATGCTGAGGGTGGTGACAATGCAAATGCTGCTGGACAACCCACAGTGAGGAGACGGAGAAGAGTGTACAGACCCAGGGTAACCTACCAGGGGCTACATGAGCTGGAGATAGTGGAGTGCTATAGAGTGGACAGAGACCTCTTTCAGCAAATTGTTGAGCTGTGCAGGCCACGCTTCACACACAGAACCAACAGAGGGGAACCCATCCCAGTGGAAACCAAGGTATGTGTTGGCCTAAGAATATTAGCAACAGGTACCTTCCAGAGACCAACTGGTGATATGATGGGGATATCACAGGCATCAGCATCCAGGGTACTGCACCAGTTCTTGGATGCCATGTCAGCACATGTTGGTGATCATGTATGTTTCCCCAATTCACGTGAGGTATTGGCCAGCAATATGCGTCTCTTCCAGCAAATAGCGGAATACCCTGAGGTAGTGGGTGCAATAGACTGCACGCACATATGCATCAAAGCACCAGCTGGTGAGTGGGGTAGGGTCTACTTCAACTGCAAGGGCTTCCTCTCCATCAACTGCCAGGTCATGTGTGATGCCCAGGGCATAATACTGAATGTGTGTGCTGGCTGGCCTGGAAGCTACCATGATTCCCATATCTGGCATCTGACACAGCTGTACCAGACATTTGCCAATGGGGACATCCCACATGGTCACCTAGTGGGGGATGCTGGCTATGCACTGGAGCCGTGGCTGATGACACCCATAAGAAACGCACACACACCTGAACAGCAACGCCATAATGAGGCACGCGCACAAACACAAAATGTAATCGAGCGTGTGTTTGGGCTGCTCAAGTCACGGTTCTGGTGCCTGGACACATCTGGTGGAGCCTTGCAGTACTCACCAACTACATGTACCCAAATTGTCATGGTATGTGCTATGCTACATAATATGATCCTGCGAAAACAGCTGCAGCAGGACCAGCATAGGCCTGGGCCAAACAGCCCCCAACCATTGCCAAGGTCATCACAGGCAGAGCGTGACTCAGAGGAGGAACAACCTGAGCCTGCCCCAGTAAGCAGAAGGAGGCATGCCCAGTATGCTTTGGCCTTGGCAAAGAGGCAACACATAGCACATACACTGGCTCAATAGGAACTCTGGAAATGATACCACTCTCTGACTCGCACATATAGTAAAAGGGATGCCTAAGTTGACACTACTTGTTTTCAAACGTATAGGGAGTGTAGTATGTGCATCTGACATAGGCAGCCCTGCAGCACCACCTGAGGCATGATTGCCATTTGTTAAGCAATATAAAGCAGTGCTAAACAGCATTTACTACCATGTAGTATATGCAAACAAAATCGCACACACCAACTAACACAACTGTGGTCAATGTTGAGTAATATTGGGCAACGTCCAGCAATGTTGGTGAATATTGAGCAATGTCAGCCAAGCCTGGTCTAAGTAGGGCATAGCTGAACAAAAGCCAACATGCTCATATTTGCTCTACTGGCCCTTAAGCAGTCTGGTCTCCTCAGTATGAAAATATAAAGCAGTGATGGGCGTTGAACCCAGGATACTGTGCACTATAGGCATAGTACGGAACTACTAAACCATGACAGTATTGCAGTGGTCAGCCTGAATGAAGAAATGTTAATAAGTCTATGCAGTGTATCTAATGGAAACCCTGTAGGCACAGCATAATCCCTGTCGAGTTATGACACAAAGGTGAGTCCTGCAGTAAGAATAGAACCTGACTTCCAACACACACAGTATAAATGTTACTATTGGTCATGTTCACACACATCAACAAATGTAGTGGACCTCAGACAGCAACATACTGAAAGGTCACACTGGGCATGCTCACACACTTGAATAAATGAGATAAATGTCAGGCAACAAAACACGGAAAGCCTGAACTGGGCATGCTCACACACTTAGGCCATGTCTGAGTACAGCAGTGGGCAACACATATCTGGCAGTTGCATGTGTTAACCCAGGAACCTCTCACTATCCAGCAATCCACCCTGTGCACACAGTTATATGACAACAGACACATATATAATATAGTGGAACCCTGTCATAATCAAATATGTTCTGCAGATACCTAAGTTGTTCTTAGAAACTGGGAAAGCAAAGACAATAAAAACCTGCAAACAGTATCAGCAATAAACATTGTGCATCCCGAACATTATCATAGGTGCAGAGGTCGATACTAGGCTATCTGCCCTAGGGCATGTACAAGCCTAGCTAGAGTGTGTTTGGCTTTCGCAACCCTGTCAGATTACTACACTGTGCCTGTGAATAGTAAGTCGCACAAGCTAGCCCACGTACGTTTAGTCTAGTGTGTCTATGTCTAGCAGGGACCCAGAAGATATCCCAGGGGTAAACATCCGATCACCCATCCAGTTGTCAAGATGTCTCCTGTAAGTGGTCATTGGGTGGCTCTGCCTATGCGAAACCAGGATTACAATCCGGAGTGAGTGGAGCCTCTGGGATAAGAATCTGTCCCTCCAGCATGTCCTATTAACATCTGTGCTGAGGTATATGTCCCTGGAGTGTGTAGCTCCAAGGGAGTCAGATATCCTAAGGTGGAGCCTGTCCAGTAATTCTGGGTTGGGTATTTCCGTAAACAACAGGCACACATCATATTCGAGTTGGTGGTAAGCGACTGAGTAGAGCTGGAGTTACTGTATCTGAACTGTGCAGGGCATCCGTGTGAGTCCCTAGATCTGCTTGGTGAGGAACGTTTGTGGCCATTACAGTTGCTGCAGGTGTCGGGTAAGGTACATCCAAAATGTGGCATTGTAATCAAACATGGTCGTGATGAGTATAGGGGCACAATGACCTCACTCGATCTAGATGTGAAACCATATGGGATAAGGTGGGCTATATAGAAGGTCTGTCTAACCACTTTGGAAATGTGATTGTCAAAGGCGCCAGTACAAACAAGATGTGTCCCCAAACCCCTAACAACTCCTACCGTATGTAATGGATTACTACCTATGTGGTAATGTGTGGGCATGTTGTTATTCACAAAGGGGATGACTATGCAACTAATGGCATTTAGCTGTAGGCCATGGCTCAGGCACCAGTCATCCATCTCTGTGAGACCCTGTTTGAGTATGCATGTGCCAGCTGGAGAGTTGATTATGGCACCCAGTTTGCAGTCATCTGTGAACATGGTCAGCCATATTTCCCCTGTGCTAGCCTGTACGTCAGACAAATATATACTGAACAAGAGAGGTCCCAGGACTGAGCCTTATGGGATGCCACGTGTAACTGGTGTATAGTCAGACATGGCACCTGCAATACTGACCATGTGGGTGCTATCCCTGATCCAGGTAGCAATACATCGTTTGAGATATGTGTCCATATTGACGCTGGTGAGCCTATGCATAATGGCCGAGTGGGGTATTGTGTTGAAGGGTTTTGTAAGGTCCAGGTAGGCTGTGTGGACAACCATCCCTACGTCGATGGACCTGATAACTGTTTAAAAATGCAAACAGGTTCAACAGGCAAGATCTGCCCACAACAACGCTGAAATGTGTAGGACACAGTGTCTGTAGGTTCCCGATGTCTATGTGTATGAGTCCCATGACAATACGCTCCATAGCTTTGCAGAACAGGCTAGTTAGGCTTCTAGGGTGATATTGTCTGTGGTCCGTTGTGGCACCAACTCTGTGGAGTGGGACCACTATTGCTGTATGCCATTCCTTGGGTACATATCCTGTAGTAACACCAATATTGAACAGTGACGTAATGTGAGGGTTACGTCTGTCATGAAGCTCGTGTAAGATGCAGGCCGGGACACCATCTGGTCCCATTGATGCTGCGTTGTCCACTTTGGGGGATGCCAGCACTCACCTGTTAATTTGTGATGTCAGGGAGGTTACACTCTGTTGGGATGGATAGGTGCTCCTTAGGGGGGATGGGGGGGGAGACATCTGCACTGAACCTGTTTGCCAGGATGTTGGCAATGTCAGTGGGTTCAGGGTATGTTTAGTCAGTATGCAGTAACTCACAGCATATCAGTGAGTGTCCACCCAGGTTTCTGACATAACTGAAGGAGGCCTTGTGATTGTCCTATGTGTCTGGTGCAATTGTCCGTTAGAAGCGGGCCTTAGATAAATTCATGAGTGATCGTAGCTGTCTGCTAGTACAGATCACAGATGCCTTCCTTGTCTGGGATTGTGCTCTATCATGTAGTAGCTTCCTCCTGTCGTTGTATAGCTTATTAATGGCTGGGGTCTACCAGACAGGTCCCCTACCATTGGAGGAGTGAGTCTTGTTGTTATTTGGGATAGCACAATCCATGCAGTCCACTAGGTGTCCATAAAATGTGTATGTAAAGGATTCAGCAGTCTGAGCCATATTTACCACTGTCCCAGGGTCTCTGAAGGATACCACCTTGCTTTGGTGAAGTGAGACGTTGGCTTATGAGAAGTCCACCAAGATTACCCAGGATGGATGTGGGGATGGGATATGGATGTCCAGTGAAATAAATGTATGTTCTGAACTTACCAATGAGGGGTATATCGCTGGTGTGGAACATAGAGTCCCTATGTTGGTGATGATCAGGTCCAATATGTTTTCCCCTCTTGTGGGTGTGGTGACCAGTTGTGCCATAGCATATGAGTTTACAAATAGTAGTGACTGTTGGGCGAGGGTGTTGGGGCTTGAGTAGTATCCCCAGTCAATGTTTGGGTATTTGAAGTCACTGTCACCCAATATAATGGTCTTTGGGGAGACCTTCATATTCTCCATTGTTGCCAGGAAAGCCGAGTGTGGTTCCTGAGTTTGGGAGGGTGGTCTGTAGCAGGCGACAAACTGAAAGGCAGTTTTGCACAATGTTAGTTGCATATGTATGGTCTGTGATGCTTCGTGCAGTGCTACTAACCCGGAGGTGTGTGTATCTGTGATGTATATAGATACACACACCTCCGGGTGGTGGTGGTGTGTGTATCTGTGATGTATATAGATACTCCCCCTATTTGTGTTGTCCGTTCCGAGACTTGTGGTCAGAAAGCATGGTATGAAACATAACCTGGTAGTGCTGGTGTGCATTTGTGAGCCTGAATCAGGCGTCTGTTAGTGCACAGATATCGCTATTCTCCATACTGAGGAGAGTCCTGTGTGGGCGCAATTTGAGGGTAACACATCTGGTGTTGAGCAGCATTACCCTTAGTTTCATTTACTCTGTAATGTCTATGGAGGTGGGTTTGTCTTTTGAGCCCTTCCGAAAAAAGGCACTATGGTGGTAGCAAGAGCCTTAGCCAGTATTCGAAAGTCCAAGAGTGACAGGTGCAGTCCATAGTGAAGCTACGTGGCATGTCGAGCATGTCACCCCAGGCTGACAGACACTGGATCCCCTTTGAATGACACCAATATGTTAGCCAACTGTTAAACGTGATAAGTTTGTCTGCATACTGTGACATCATACTTGGTGAGTGTAAGATGCTACACAAGGCCAGGGTCATATTGGCCTGGCCTACATGATCAGAGAGTTCCTCTATGTATCATGTCATGTGGTCCAGGGAGGAACGTCTGAGGTTTTACGCACCAGCATGGACAATGATGGAACCATTTCTGCACTTGCTGTGGAGTGACCTGAGTGCATGTGTTATGTGGTGGATCCTGGCACCCGACAGATAGCTCAAAGTGACCATCCCCTTGTTCGGCCTGGTGAGTGGGACGTCAGTGTATCTGACAATAAGTGTCACCTATTACAAGTGTATCAGGTGTGTTGCTTAGCCCGAAGGGCAGTGACTGTGTGGCACACTGACATTGTGAACTATGTGATATGTGGGTATTGTAGTGGGGTAGCAGTTGCTTGTGTGTCCACTTTGGAGGTTTCTGCTGCTTAGGCAGAGTTTATTTAGAGCCTCCGAGTATGTTTATGTGTGATAATGCGGTTTGATTGCTGTCGCTATAGGTTTTTGTGAGACTGATATGTGGTGTGTGTGGTTACCTTCACCACCTGATAGACTGTACCAGTCATGGGTCGAGAGAGCTCAGCCTCCCTCCTGTATGTCTATATAGTTGCATCTGTCACATATATCTGAGTTTGTTGGGAGGAGGAGAGGGTTGTCTGTGTACATGAGGCAGTTGTGAAATTTTGTCAAAATCACAATATTCACCAGCTGGACTGGAGATTAGACATGAACCCAACCCCTGGACATGCCAGGATATTATGATGACATACTCTGTAGACTGATCACAAAGGATCAGTAGGGTATTAAGTGTGTAAAAGAGTATAACAGGGATTAGTGCTCAGGTTTGTCGGTGTTTTGTAAAGAGCAGCTGCGAAGGAGTCCAGAGGGAATCATGACACCTCCTTCAGCTATGTCATAAATAGCAATGTACACTCATATATGTCCTGAGTCAGGGCCAACTGTACCTGACTGACAATGCCAACATGCTGTCAGACAGACCTATATATACATACCTACCTCCCACTGCCGAAAGTCACTATCATCATACCTGGAAATATCACATGTAGAATGGGTGAATAGCTCCCCCCAAAGCCAAAAGCATGGCAGCAATTGGATTACATTGTTTCCCTATATGTGTCATGAATGAACTACAGAACAAACAGACCCTGCACCTGAACAGTTTGTTGAGCCTCACCCTCTCCACAGGACCTGGAACCGTTGAATGTGTTACAACAACATATGGCTCTCCCCATAAGTGTTGGTGCACAACACACCATGGGAAGTATAGTCCAGTAAGCCTATGAAGTCTGATTTGCAAGGCCATGGAGTCCATCATGGTTGAAGTCATAAACAGAGCTATTGGAAGCTGACAAACACACAACCCTACCAACTGTGGTATGTTCATGGGCAGATCATGGTTCCCAAATATGCTAGACTGTTTGCAAGGCAGCCACCCAGGACACACATCAGTGAACGGAGCTACACGTCTCACATAGACTTTGAATAGCCTTGTATCAACATTCCAGATACATGTTGTATCTACAAAACCAACAATCTGTGCATAAATATGTGTTGACATATGAAGGAATGTCAACTTGTCCACAGATAGATAACACAAGCTAAGAATTATGTGGTCCTGTTCAAGCTGTTGACACCTGCCGATCCACATGGCTCATTCCTTGGATTGCATAAAACAAAGTGTACACACATTACCATGTCCAGTCTGATGATGTCAGCATCCTACAAATATAGTAGGTGAAAAAAAAAAACATCCAATAAAGCTTATGGCGTGCCATGTTAATGTGTATCACTTTGGTTTCATAGCATAATTAAACAGAGGTTTGAATCCTGCAATTGCTGACTGTGTGGGGGGGGGTGTGTTTGTGTGATTTCGTTTGAGAGGGATTCCCTTTTTGGAGACTGGGAAAATACATTAAAAGAGGTACATTCCTCTTTGGAAAGTCTGATGATGTCAGCATCCTACAAATATAGCAGGAGGAAACGTAACACACAGTAAAGCTTATAGTGCACCGTATTAATGCGTATCTCTCTAGTATCATAGCATAGTTAGGTAGGGGTTTGATTCCTGCAATTGCTGTCTCTGTGTGTGCACAATTTCCTTTGAGAGGAGCTTCCTTTTTGGAGACTGGGAAAACACATTAAAAGAGGTACATTGCTCTTTGGAAAGTCTGATGATGTCAGCATCCTACAAATATAGCAGGAGGAAATAAAACCCATACTAAGGCATATAGTGCGCCGTATTAATGCATATCTTTCTAGTATCATAACATAGTTAGGTAGGGTTTTGAATCCTGCAATTGCTGACTCTGTGTGGGGGGGAGAGGGTATATGTGTATGATTTCCTTTGAGAGGAGTGCCCTTTTTGGAGACTGGGAAAACACATTAAGGTACATTCCTCTTTGGAAGTCTGATGATGTCAGCATCCTACAAATACAGCAGGAGGAAGCAAAACACGTAGTAAGGTATATAGCGCGTTGTGTTAATGCTTATTTCTCTAGTGTTATAACATAGTTAGATAGGGGTTTGAAGACTGTGTGTGTGTGTGTGTGGGGGGGGTGTATGTGTATGATTTCCTTTAAGAGGAGTACCCTTTTTGGAGACTGGGAAAACACATTAAAAGAGGTACATTCCTCTTTGGAAAGTCTGATGATGTCAGCATCCTACAAATACAGCAGGAGGAAACAAAGCACCCAATAAGGCATATAGCCTGTCATGTTAATGCTTATCTCTTTAGTGTCATAATATAATTCGGTAGGGGTTTGAATCCTACAAACGCTGACAGTGTGTGATTTTCTAGAAGAGGAGTGCCCTTTTTTCAGACTGGGAAAACACATTAAAAGAGGTACATTCCTCTTTGGAAAGTCTGATGATGTCAGTATCCTACAAATATAGCAGGAGAAAACAAACAACTCAGTAAAGCATATAGTGCGCCGTGTTAATGCATATCTCTCTAGTATCATAGCATAGGTAGGTAGGGGTATGAAACCTGCAGTTGCTGAGTGCATGTGTGTATGACAGCATTGGTCAATGCAGTGTGGGTTTTGCTTTTACTATGCTATGACATATCAGGATTAAAACAGGATGTGCATTGCACACATCAGGTATCTCTGTGGCAAATAAATATATGTACATGTGACCTCAATTAGTACATAGGTGTGAAGCCTGCATACTACATGAATACATTAGTTTCCTTTGACAGATTGTGCCGCTGCTTCTCAGATCGTAGGTCACATATGTATGTATGTGACAAGGCCGGCCACTGTAGTGATCTGTGGCCAAGGTCATCTGTGCCACACACACCCATGACAGTTACTATAGAGTAGTGTGTGTGAAGGTACATGCCTGAGGCATATGTCAGACATGTTCATACACAACAACGACTGGCAATATTGGACAGTCATTATAGGTGTACAACAGCTTTGTGGATATGCATTCAGGCCCCTAATGTCTTATGTGATACACCGAGGGACTCTACAATACCTCTGGATATGTGGATACCAAGGGACAGATGACATAACACATGGCTGTAGGTACACATTGGTACCCAACATACATGTTGGGGGCTAACACCTATGTGGTACTGTCGGGATAGTATGTATAGTAAATGTGGATGACTATGCCATATTCGGCCTAGTGCAATACATCATGTGTCGGACAACAGGTATCTGTCTATATGGTACCCTTGTGTAAGATATGTGTCCCATCCAGAGAATGCATTGTAGGCCAATGCATGCATTTCCAGATGTGGATGGACATATCCCTAGTGTGTTTCCATGTACCTAAGAGGCCTATATGCCAAACAGGTGTGGTCCCAGGAATGGGTGGCGGTCAATACCACTGGTTACTGTTATAGCATAGTACCGGAAGGATCCCACTGTTACTGAGTTCCCTACAACTGTGTGTCGGTTGTCAGGACATCATCTAATGATTGGTTATAGTCATGCTGTTGAGGTTGTGTATACTACCAGAATGCAAAACATTGACAGATATTAACAGTATCACCCACAGCATAGTGTCAACCCATGTCATATACACATCTGCACCCATGTTAGTACATATCTGTAGTAGAATGCATACTGGCCATCAAGAGATGCTATGAGATGTTAACAATGTGTAAAACAGGAAATGTCACATGTCCCATGTGTCCACTATGCACGTACATGCAGACAGTGCGCACCCACCATGTTCACAGATGTACACCTGCTAATCTGTACTGCACACATCACACACGTACTGTCCACTCACTAACACATGCTGGCAACACTCTACACTTCAGCCAAGTGGCACATGGCCGGATGATACATACTCAGAACTAACACTGGTGTAAACAATGCTACATTGACAATCAGAGCTTCGATGCATCACGCCTGCTCAGATATACCTACAAGGATATCATTACACTTTCGTGTTGACAACTTGCTAATATTGCTACACTGCTATAATGTCACCCTGTGGATCAGCACCATGTTAGCTTGTTCCTGCATCAATGTTACAGATGACAAGAGGTGGCACAGGTGTCATCATATGCACAGGGTGTGTTGTTGGTTTGCCAGAGCCCGACATTGACCCATCCAATCGACATGTCTGTGTGTGCATGTGTGCGTGAGGGACAACAGTATAGCATGGGCCAATGTTGATGTAATGTGTGTGTGTGTATGTGTGAGCCCTAGTTTTTTGGTTAATGTGTGTGTGTCTGCATGCACACAGCTCCACCATGTGGCTGCTATATACGGGAGGTTGAGGGACAGCCACAGACTGTACCTGCCAGGCTGTACAGATCACTGTCTCCACCCATGGACACAGTACCTGTGCCTTGCAGGGGTGCTACAGACAGTATCGGGTACCAACCCTAACTGGGTACTATCATCAGAGGCAGAGGTATGTCGAGTGGACCCATGTCCCTGCTGGGACTGGCCAGAGCCACGTGCACGTGGTCTACTAGGATGGTCAATCGACAGGCCAGCCCCAGCATTGCTGGGGCTGGTACTGCCACTACGGGAGCGGCTGTGATCTGTGGGCCATCCGTGATGACTGCCAGCTGTTGATGTTGCTGGCATGCATCCGCATTGACGTCTCACCCGTCCCACACAGTCCTGGCTCATGGAAAACACATTGTGGAGGGCATCTAATGTCTTTCCCCAACGTCTACCAATGACCTCAGTGTAATTCTGGATGGCACCGGCAAGGTCACGGATGCTGCCATTGATAGCAGTGTAATGGGCCCTCTGTGCCCTTAGTCCCTGTCTGGTGTACTGTTCCATATGTGCCTGTGCCTGCATTACAGCCCAGAACATAGTCATGGTTGTAAGACCTGTGAGGGCATGTCTGCCAGGGTCAACACGACCAGTGGTGCTCCCATGAGAACCCCTGGACATCCGCCTATGTGGTACTGTTCCAGGAATCCGAGTATGGCTGTTGTGAGGGGATGCATGTGCCATAGGTACCACAGTATCCTGGTCAATGCCAACTATATGCTGTCCCTTGGCTAAGGCCATTGGTGATGAGGGATGTATTGGCAGTATGAGTGTGCGCATAGATGGGGTTGAATGCTGTGTACTGTTGATTGGCGGACCAACGACAGACCCTGTCAAACCTGCCTGTGCCACAATACATGTCTCATCATCTCCACTATTTGTGGCAGTGACTTCAGGTTCCCTGCTGCATTCAGCCACCCCAAACTCAGCACCTGTGAGATGAAGACAGGAAACACACTTTACAATCTGTACATGATGTTAGCACACATGCACACATGCACACATGCACACATGCACACATGAACACATGCACACATGCACACATGCACACATGAACACATGCACACATATGCACACATATGCAACCATGCACACATGCACACATGAACACATGCACACATGCACACAAATACACTCCTCTCTACAGCAGATACACACACACACCAGCAATCCAACACATACTCAATAGTGAGTGAAGGTGGGTGACAGTATCACAAGGCAAACAGTCACCTCACACGTGACAGCATGCAGACTATGTGTTGCTCAAGACCATGCAGTGTGAGTGTAGACGGCCCTATTTAATGACAGTATACCTGGCTTTGATGCATGTTTGTAGTTGTTCAGTGATTGGCTACACCCTGGAACACAATGTGTACATGGACACAACATTGCTGTGCAAGTATTATCAGCTCTGCAATGTCCTGTGCATCATCACTCACAGGTATACATACCATGGCTGCATGTGTTATCTGTGTGACACATAGATTTCCATGTCTGATTACAGTGTCTGTGTCCATAGCAGATAATACTGGGCACAGGTGTAGCACATGCATGCTGTGTACACACACGGGATGAGTGGTGCATGTAGACGTGAAGGAATCCTAATGCTCAATATGCCCATTGTACAGTGGTTATGGTGAGTGTGGGACATATTGCGGATATGTCGGTGCCAGCCATGACATGGCATGCTACACGACTGCAACATTATACACCACACATACCCAATGTGTGTCATGTGGCCTATACACCCAATAGCATTCCAGGACATATATGTGTCACTTTGTACAGATGGCGACTGCTATGCATATTGTGTATACTGGCATATGTTAGCACACACACAACATTGACTGCTATGTGTAGTACTGTGGTCACCGTAACTGGATGGGGTGTAGTACCATGAGCCATCATCTTCATGCATCGTGTGGTCACTCATGGCTACTAACGTGTGACAGACCACTGCCTAGCATGCTGTACCTGTACTGCAGTGCCGTGGCTATGTTCACTATTACACAGCCACTTTGTACATGGGTGTGCGGGTGCCCAATAGGGAGCATTGCCTAACATGACTGTGTTATGTGTTGAAGAGTGTTGCACAGCCCCATGATAGGCCTCTACCCCTGAGGTTTATCATGTGTGTGTGGATGACATGTGGGATACTGAAGTGTGACCTTACAGCAGGTGTGTGGTAACGCCATATGTAGCATGGAGAGGTGTACTGCGTTTGATAAACGTGTTATGTTGTGTACAGCTGTAGCAACTATGCCTATCCAATGTGCAGTACGGTGATGCCACAACTGTGTCTGATGCTCTGTGTATGTCATTGAGGCAGCTACTGACATTACTGAGCTGTGCAACATCTTGCAGCAAGCATGCACGGCATGCATTATGCATAGGTGTGTTATGTGTACATGGCCTACACCTCACCTATGGCATGCACATTTCATTACCAACATTACAGTTATACCACACTCACCAGCATGGATCATCTGCCCTGCTGTCTCACCAGAGGGACCTACGAGAATATGACAGAGTTTGTCAGTGGCCACAACGGTGGCATTGCTACTGTGAGTTTGCTAAACTACAGTAGAACAACTGTTGATAGTCACAGGTGTACAGATAATATTCCAAATATCAGTATTATACAACACTAGGCAGCACAACTGCTAAACACACAGTACACATCTAATGTAGACATAATCTAACAATACAGGTAACTGTAGTCTACAGATAGGGCATGTTACCTGCACGTTCCATGTGAACATGCTGGGTGGCTCCAGCCTCCATGATGACACATGTGTGTGGGAGTTACTGTTGTTGTCCAGGAGCCACCATGCTTAGTAGCAGCTCCTCCACTCTGGTGAGGGGTGGATGAATGGCCACCCCACCACCTGTGGCAAGCTGTTGTCTCTGGATATCAGACGCACGTCGCCAGACATGTCGAATTAAATCACTGCAGTGATGGCGTACCTGCTCATATGTCTGGTTATGCATGCCTATGTCATTTACCCAACGAACAAGATCTTACCACAGTGCAGTCCGCTCATGCTGGTGCTGGCTGCCTCTGGAAAACAACAATGTGTAGTGCTGCACCAGGCTTTGCTGAATCACCTCTTCCTCCTCTGCTGTGTAAGATGGGTTATGTTGGTGGGCCATCAGGCTGAAAGAGAAATGAACAATATGTGTGAGCGAGTCCTGTGGCACACTTTACACCCTTAACCACAGATATCACTTCACTGTCATATATACCATCCGTTTGTTTGTCACAGGATACACACGTTCAATACCACATATAGGTTCTCAGGCCACAACTGACTAACAGTGCCTGGCACACTCTATATATCAAACCACTATACAACAGTACCCAGCACACTGTTTGTGACACAATGCACAACCTCACCACAGGGGTATATATCACGCTAATGCACGAACAAAGATGTCATCCATTGCAATGAATGTAAAGTACAATTACAGTAGTACCAGTAAACCACCCTAGTCATTGATGCCATAACCCTGCCTAACATATGTGCACAGTTGTTAATATAGGTGGCATACTGCTGTAACAGAATATATACGTTGCTAGATACACACGTATACCCTGTAACACACATATGATTGCGGCCATGGTGCAGGCATAATTACACACACATCAGACAAACATGCAACACACCACTGTATGCCAACACAGATGAGCCTTACCTGTGTACCTTACAGTACTGTGTGCCACTACTTACAAACCTTATGCCTGAGTTATGTCCTCTGTGCAGACTACAGGAAACACACATGACAGTGTTTCCAAGCAATGTGAACACACACCATACTGTGCTGTTTAGGCCTACAGCTTCAGGTAGTACTACAGTTCATATGGGAGTCGGATTCACCAGCAGTACCACTCACTAAGCATACATGTATTGCTTTAGCCTACAATGGGACACCACAGTCGTCAACAAGTAACTACGTCAAATCATATGCCATAGTACTATGTCTGCCTACCAATAACATACACATCTTTTGCTGGCCTCACAGCTAGGATAGACACTACCATGTCAGATACAACTTCACACTACACTATCACACCTTTACAGACCTTGCACACATTCAGCATTACACTTATTCAACCTCACATTGCAGGTATTGCAATGAGTACATGTGTGAGTGCATAGTGTCATAGGTAGGTGAGATGCTGTTGGCCCTAGGGACTACAGCAGCCTAGCCATATGCTACCCTGGCCTTTGCCACACATGTACTTTGATTTCACCTGCCACTGTCAACCAGAACCACAGAGGGGATTCCTGGGGTGTATTACCAATCTCCCAAACAATCATTAGGGGTATTTATGACAACTGCTAATGAGGAGCCTAGTTTGCTATTGCTAGGTGGTCTATTCCAGAGTATGGCATATATCTGAGATAGGAACCTATCCCTCCAGCATGTGCTGTTTAGTGAGCTCATGAGGTTTAGGGCCCTAGAGCATGTAGCCCGGAGGGATTGTGATATGTTGCCATGGTGGTTGTCACACAGCTATGGGTCTGACATACCTCTGTATGTCCGGCAGAGGTCACCTCTGTGTGGGTGGTATGCAATACAGTCTAGCTGTGATTTTGTGAGTCAGTCTGCATAGGGCATCTGTTTGAGGCCAGTATTACCCTTTGTGAGGTATGTCTGTGGCCTTTCCACTTGCTGTAGTTATCATGTGAGGTACATACCACACGGGACATTGTGATGAGTAGTGGGGAACACTGACCTATATATCCCTACATGACACACCTGTTGTCATGACACATACCACATAGACAGATTACAAGTCTAGTGTGGCACTATCTTTATTAAAGGGGAAGCTAATGTCCACCTGTGTCCCATGTTCCCTTATCACACCTTCAGTGTTAGGTAGATTTCTACCTATGTGGTAGTTAATGGGTACAGTGTTTTGGAAAGGAGGAATGGCACTGCAGTATCGGCACTTGTCTAAAGTCCATGCCTTGGTCACCACACACATGTTGCAGTACATATGACCCCATGTCTTTCTCTGTCTTTCTCTCTCTCTCTCTCTCTATATATATATATATATATATATATATATATATATATATATATATATATATATATATATATATATATCTCTATACATATCCCTACACATACATACATGTACACATCCATTGCTGTACATATGGATGTACATATAGGCACATGTACAGTCCACCTTTCATGGTGGGGATATCACTTATGCGACAGTTATGGGATGTACAGTTATGTGATTATATTGCACAGTGTTGTACAGAATGCATTTTGGTGTCCTCAGCCCATGTAGCTTTAACAGGCCTCACTGGCTGTAACACAGCAGATCTGACAAATCAGTCCCACAGCATTCAACCACCACATGACATATATCAGCACTGCATGCTGTTTTCTATGCCTCACACTATGACCTATATAGATATATGCACATAACAACCTTCAACGACATATATGTGTCCACCCTTCATTAACAGTTGCAGTATGTCCCTTGCCCTATGCACATGTGTAGATACAGATGGATACGTACTGCTGCCACATATGGATGATTTACAGTGTGTACAGTACTCTTCAGGAACATCTAGTACATGCCGGCACATGCATATGACTTACATACCTTACTTTTGTTTTCCCTGCTCCATCTGTTGTTACAGTTTTGTTGTTTTTTTTTTTTTTTTTTGGTTGTTTGTTTTGGGATTTCTCTGTCTGTTTCTGTGTCTGTTTCTGTCTCTTTTCTCTGTGTCTCTGTCTCTGTTTCTCTCTCGCTCTCTATCTCCCTGTTCCTGCAATGATATTATTGCATGTGTGGACAGCAGGTACAGCCTGCTTTTCTAGGTATCTGCACATGTGCATGTGACTGCCTCTGCACCAGTTGCTGCCCACCATTCAGTAATTGCATGCAGCCTGATGTGTGGTGATTGCAGTACTCACTGTGCTTGCATCCCACTGCTACAAAATGCTAGGTTAGGTAGGCGTAGCCCTTTCAGCTTTCCAAGGTGGGGCCCGTGCTTGTTTGCTCTGGACACCGTTGTGTCAGTCAGAAGGTTGGTATTTGTCTGTTATCTGAAGCTAGGGTTGTAGCCAGTGATATGCATGTTGTACTCAAACCTGAATGTTGCTGCTTCCAGTACACACTTCTCAGTGTAGACATGTACTCACCCCTCTAAATGCTAACACAGGATACATGGGAGTATGTACTTTCTTTCCGAATTAGACAATTAACTGCCATACAAATGTGGTTATTGCAATGTATTCCTGTGGCACATGCACTGTTTGTATACTGCTATACTGTAATTATTAAGTTACTCACTTCTGAACAGTTTGTGATTTGTTTGTGTTGACATTAGCACAGGCTGCTCAACACAGAACAGCAGAACAGAACAGAACAGGATTTGTGTTATGCCATTCCTAATTTCCATTTACATTCCCTCATTGTAATGCATGATATATTTATTTCAGCACCAAATTATTTGTATATTTGCTGTGGCTTAGTGGTAATTCATGCAGTCTATTGTGTCAATGGTCTGGGGTTCGAGACGGGCAGAGGTTTTTTGTTTTGCTGCTGAGCAGAACATGGGCCCTGACATAGAGTGACTAAGGCACTTTTAAGCAGTTGTAAGTGGGTTTGTGCGATGCTTAGTGATGCTTAGCTAAGCGCACACATGCGCACACTCTCTTAAACCCGCTTACTACTGCTTAAAAGTGCTAACTCCCGCTAACCCCCGTGCTAATTTCTTTTAAAGAAAAGAAAATGGGGAGATAGGAAAGTGTTGAAAAAGGGGGAACAAAGGGGGACAGACAGTAGGTAAACAAGCTCAGGATGTGCAGGACGGGTGTAGGGAAGGTCCATAGCTGCCCATTTCTTTAGCAGCAACAGCTGTGCATATGCAATAAGTTTGGAGTGATATTTGAAACCTTCCACCCCTGGGATAGGGGTGAGGAGAACAAAGTTTGTTGTACTGCCAATTATAATTATCAGTTTACATGTCCAGTGGACATGTGTGTGAAATAGGCAGCTATGTATGGGGCATACTTGTTTTGTAGGTACAGATTGCCCTTTTTTTTTTTTTCAGGTGAGAGTGGAAAGTGAGGTAGAGGAAGTAGGTATGTTTGGGGAGGTAGGTTGGGGAGGTTAACAGACAAGACAAACAAGACGCATACAGGGGCAGTGTATGACACATGGGGTGGGTGAACACAACTGATGGGGACGGATGTTTGGAAATCGCAAGCCCATGAGCTCACAGATGGTAACAGTGGAACTGAGATCCCCACCAATGGGCAGTCACCACTGCACCTTCACAGCCCCGAGGGTGGCTGTGCTGGGGGCTGTGTAGGACGGGCAGCCTCACCCATGAGACGTGCCACTCTCGCCTCGAGCTGGCGTAGGGGATCAGCGACTGAACGCTGGATCTCCCTACGCACCACAGCCCGGACCCTTCGAAGGGTGACAGGTGGCCCTTCTCCGCCCACGCTTGCATGGGGGGATGAGCCCCATCCCCTGCAGCGCTTCCACCCGAAGGTGGCACAGGATCAATGGAGGAGGGGAGCCCGGGCTGGGCACCGGACCTGCTGGTGCCAGGTGCACTCGCCAGCTGAAGAGGGACAGTTGGGTCCGCTGGGACCGGCCTTCCCATACGTTCTGTGATTAGGTGAGTTTAATTACAACATAAACAACAGCATTTCAGATTAGTTGTAACAGCATGCAGTAATATTCCCATTAACCCAACACACCAAGGTTCCAACAGTTGAACAGCAAGCATAACACATGCATATATTGAATGACAGTGGATATTCAAACAGCATGCAGGGATGATTGGTAGCAACAGTGGTGTTTGAACAGGGCACATGCATCAAAGTGAATGCAAATATTTATAGAACAACAGGACATATGTCCCAACAAATATTTGAGATTACACATACCCACTGAGGTGTGGAATTGCATGGTTTATGCACATACAGTAGGGTGTAGAAAGAAACCTTGATTAACATCTTATAAGTACTTTTAGTCTACACTGCATTCCCAGTGACTGCAAGTGTATATCCACTACATCTCATCTTGATTAACCGATCTCTGTCAGAAGGTTACGTTCCCACACTGTGGAAAGTATCACATATAATTCCCCTCCACAAAGGTGGACCCTCCACACAACTAACCAATTACCGCCCCATAGCTATTCTCTCTCCACTCTCCAAAATACTAGAGAGATGCATACACTCTCAGGTCTCAGACTACCTCCTTACTAACAACCTCCTTTCGAGTACTCAGCATGGTTTCCGACCAAACCATAGCACCACCACTGCCTTACTCTCCTTTACTAACACTATCCTTCAGCATAAAAACAATGGCTATCTCTCCTCTGCTACTTTCCTAGACCTATCTAAAGCATTTGACATGGTCCCACACAAACAACTTATCTCTGTCCTCAATAACCTATCCTTCTCACAATCAGTCACCAGCTGGTTTCAGAGTTACCTGTCTGACCACCAACAATCCATTGTATGGCAGAATGACATATCTCCCCAACTACCTGTCTCCATAGGGGTTCCCCAAGGATCCATCCTTGGACCCCTACTCTTCTCGGTTTACACCAATAATCTAGCCTCTGCCACCAAACATGGCACACTCATACAATACACAGATGACTCAACCATCATCTGCTCAGCCCAGTCCAGTCCCTACCAAAACTGCAAAAAGTCACACAGGAAGCCTTTTCCTATGTTGAAACATGGTTATCCGATGCCCGATTAATACTCAACCCAAACAAAACTAAACTACTCATCTTCCAACCCACCAAACATACTCAAAACAACTCTCACTTTAACATTACGGCAAAAGACAACATCACTATATACCCAACTGAACACATCAAATTGCTAAGAGTGGAAATAGACAATAAACTAAAATTTGACATTCACATATCCATGACTATAAAAAAAGTCCACAAAAAACTAGGAGCGTTATACAAAAATAAACAATTTCTCACCAAAGCAGCAAAGATTTCAATAGGAAATTCCCACCTTATCTCCACCCTACTTTATGCCTCTCCAATATATACCAACCTAAGGCAATGTGATCTAAACAAGCTAGAGACCTGCTAAAACAAAATCGCCAAATTTGCCACAGGGGCATCCTACCGTAGTCACCACTGTCTCTCACTTGCTGAACTGGGCTGGCTTGAACTCCCTCACCTCCTTCAGTGGTATCAACTCTCACTCGCCCACAAACTAGTAAACCATCCACTAAATGTCCCATCCCTCCAGAATCTACTCCAACCCTATCGCACCACCAGACCACTAAGATCCAGCAGCAAAAATCACTTGCAGATCACTAAAGCCAATAACTCTGCTGGTGAAGCACTATTCTTTTTCGCCATAGCCAAATTATGGAACTCACTCCCACCCACAATTAGCTCCATACCATCATGCACCCACTTCAAAACTTTACTAAAAGCGCAACTAAAAACATGCTGGCTATGACCTTGCAACTCCCACTCTAATATCATCCACCCCATCCAACCACTACCTTTCTTTCCACTCCACTAACTACCTTGATTATAGCAAGCTCAGATGCTTATAAGCCAGTATTTATTATACAGCACGAACGTCTTCTTCTTGTAACATTTGTTAATGTCTGGTATGCACTTCACATATAAAGATTCTAGTTGTCTACTGATGTACTATGTTCATCTGTAAATATGTTGTAAGTAATTGCTATGTAAATTGTTAATCACTATGTAATCCAATATAAATACTGTCTGTTTATTTTAACTGTGGAGCTTTTCTCCCCGGGTCTCTGATGAAAATGGACCTACGTCCAGTCGAACACACCCGGTCAACAAATTTAAATAAATAAATAAATAAAACATGTATTATTACACTTGCCAACATGCATTAGGTTGTGTAATGGGTTTGGCTAGTTCAATATATACCTGACCTATATATGACATACTAACTGTCCATGATGCAGATGTTACTGCTACATATTTCTTGATTTAATTTATATTTCTTTATCTACATATCTGGATGTTTTCACATGACATTTTCACTTCAATTTGTACAGAACCCTGCATTTCTTGAAGCACACTCACATTTCTGGGGAACAAATTAACATGCTACACGTGTGCCAGACTTACTTATGCATGCCAGCCAGTAAGTGACTGTTGAGGACTGTATATATGCTTCACAGCTACTAGAACTTCCATCACCCACTTTAGATGAGACTGCACAACTCTGGGTTGCCAGCACTTATTAAAACAGTACTATTTGTATAATGCAAGGGTACAACAACATTTCAAAGTAAGTGACACAGACACACTCTAGGTTTTATATCTTTATTAATTACATTATACACTTTTCCACAGGCTTGCTCCTTTATTTGATATAACAGTGCATATGGAAGACTTATTCAAGACATATTATACCTTTATTAATAGGTTAGAACACTCTTTTTCAGGCTCGCTCACTTATTTTATATGACAGTACCTGCAGAGATATTATTCCAGACATATTTTACCTTTCTTAATGGGTTACTACACTCTTTTTTTCTGGCTCTCTGACTTTTTTATATGACAGTACATACAGAGAACTTATTCAGAGCATTTTATGGCTGTGTTATTGGACTACAACACTTTCTTTTATGCTCTCTCCCCTATTTTATATAACAATACATGCAGAATAATCACTAACTTGCCTGGTGGCACAGCCTTAGCAGCCTATCTGCATAAGCTTGCTGATTCGCAGCACGGTCACCTGCAGCTGTGAAGTAAATGAAGGGATATTGAGACATACCTATCCATTATACAGAATCAATTATCAATTCTTACATACTGCATTCCATGGCTACCTACTCAGTTGTGGGGCATCTTGCATCCCACGGGCCTCCTGTATCCATTGGTTCAGGTGGTCCTGCTTCCGTCTCTTCAGGTCTGCATGGTGGTGACGGACCTGCTCACCAGTCCAAGGAACGCCTGCGGCACTGGTGAGGTCATGAGCTAACCAGTTCCAAGCCTCTGCCTTGTACTCCATCCCTAGGAACTGGCCCTGCAGGAGTCTTGACTCATGACGGTGGACAAGGAGCCAAACCATGTATTTCGACTTCTCGATGCCCCAGCGTTGTGCTCGGAAGCGTGTACCCTCTCCAGCACCAGCCATTCTAACTGCAGATGTGAGCTACAATCAGTCATGGTGAGTGTTCCCGCCTATGGGTCTTATATATGCCGCATTTCCCGCACTTTTTTGTGATTGGCCATTTTTGAAATTTCTCGGCTGACTGCAGACCTGCTTAGTAATGGTTAATCTACCATTTCTAAGTATATGTATGTTAACAGTGGCTGTTTCTTCTAAGCTGTCATGGCTTAGTGGTTCAGTGCTTTGATTATGGTGCACAGAATCCTGGGTTCGAAGCTTGTCATTCATTTTATTTTAACACTGTCCAGACAGGCTAGGGGGAGTGGCTGTGTTTAAGCAACTTTGCTCTACGTTGCTCCACGTTGCCCTACGGTGCCCTGGTTGGCATGGCGCGCACATCCGCGCAAACAGATTGTGCTGGTTAAAGCGCTATTTAACTATGGGCAACTCTATTGCACGGGGTAAAGCACTATTAAACTCTGGGCAACTCTATTGTGCTGGGTAAAGCGCTATTAAACTCTGGGCAACCCTATTGCGCTGGGTAAAGTGCTGCTTAACTGTGGGCAATTATATATCAGAGTCCATTAAAAATATATATTTTCTTCACTGATACATAAGCCATTTCACTGCTTTTTACTAATATTTTAATCATATATGTCAGGTATTATTTCATATACTGATTTAGAACATAAATAAGAAGGGGAGTGGTGGGACTCGAACCGTGAATGCCTTCTCTTTGTGTGATCGCTTTACCATTACGCTATTGCTATTTGGTGTGATTTGCATAAACATTCTTTCTTATGCTCTTCCATGTCTGAATTGCTAACTGCAGCTAAGCAATGGGCACACCCGTGCACACACACGCAAATACGGACAGCTATTTCTGGACTTTAAAAAGATAAAATTAATGTTTTACTTTTTATAACTGTGATGGGGGTTTACAGTGTCAGGGAGTGTGGTGTTGGGTGCAAGGACATTTGAGCGGACTCGCTCTTGTGTGTTTTCATTTTACTTTTCCAACCCTTGCAGGGGCGTGGACATTTAGACTGCTCCGCAGTCGGACATGCCCCCTGCTTTCCTACACGGTCCGTGTAAGACTTACTGTTGAGTCAGCGTGCCCTCGTGAATATTCATGGCACGCTGACATCATACCATTCAACTGCAGCCTCCGAGTAAGACTTATTAAGTCTTACACGGAGGATTCGTGAATCGGGGGGACATTTTTTTGAAGACACCTTAGAAGATGCAAACCTCAAGCTCTGTACATAAGTAAAAGCCACAACACATGAACTTGCCATGTAAAGACTGATTTATTTCCGCATAGTTTACTGATGACTGACACAAGAAATTAGCAGCCAACACAAAAATAAGAGATATTACTAAAATTGTTCTAATTAAAGGTTGGTGAGAGTCTCACTTCTCAGTTCATCAGAAAATGAACTATGCAGTGCTGCAGTTAAAGATTTCACTGCAACATACAAAAGCTATACTTTGTCTTGCTTCTGGTGATTTGGAAGGGACAATTGCTGATGTAGTCCTCACTGCTGTTAAAGTTATGCATCACTAATCTCTTAACCAATTAAGAATGCAAAGAGAGAGCTCAGTGTTGAATAAAATAGGCAATGAATACTTCCCATTTAAAAACTAACATAGGATTCTATTGCACTCTTTGATTGGATTTATAGGAATGCTTCTTGGCACAGAATTACTTCTTTTAACCAGACTTCTAACAAACAGCAATATAAGGTATAGAGTACATCAAAAAATGTATTTCGTGCCTCAGCAACAGCTGAAATGCTGGCTGAGGAGTCATTTGCTAAAGGGATGGCTTGCATAAATACTGGGCCGGATTCACAAAGGCTTGCACGGAGTCTAAGAGTAGAGTAAGATTCCATGCAGCCAACATGTCTGCCGAGTGATCCAGGAACAGCCGGCAGGGGTGTGCAAGAGAGCTCCTAAAATGACTCTTACACAGACAGGGTTAGGTTATGCAAATTACCTCATTTGCTGCTGAAAGCTATTCAAATGAGGTAAATTTGCGATCCAGGAAACACTAACCTGTCCGAGTAAGAGTAGTGTTATTTGCAGAAATGTACTCAGTTGTCAACTGAGTACCGCTCTGCAAATAGCAAAATGGAGCCATGACAGCTCCAAATAAAAGATGCATGCAGTTGAGGAAACATGTCAATGGCCAAATATATGGCCATTGGCATTTTTTTCTGTTGAAAAATAAAAAAAAAATATTTTTTTTACCTCGATCTCTGATGTTTAAGCGTAGCGCAGCGCTGCACAAACGTGCTGCACTCTAAAAACCAGAAAACCAAAAAATAAAAGCCATAAATAGGGATTTTATTCAAAATATTAATTTGCCATGCAAGTGAATGGCAGGCTGAAGACAACATGGCTACTGAGTAGAGGTTGCTAAGGGGGGAAGCTCAGTCTGAGAGATGTAACTAAGCATTAGTAGGCAATCCTATGCAAATGAGGATAAGGATAGTGAATCCCAATATTTCCTGCTATGTGAACCATGTCCCTAGAGTGTAAGAGTAGGAAAAGGGGAGTAACAGAGTAGGAGATGGGTGATATCATGAGGGGGTATGTATGAAAAAGACTGTAAGCTTATTGGAGCAGAGTGGCATGTGGTTGCTGTGAGTTACTCAGGGCTAAAAGAGGTGTGTCTACAGTTGTCTAAACTGGAATCAAGAAACTGAAGGTGTACGCTGTGGCTATCACTAAAGTTTCTTGCAAAGCTGCTTACACTGTGTGCGCATGTGTGCATGCATGTAAACCCTTCTAAGCCTGTGTGCACGTGTGTGCATGCACCCGTGTAAGCCTGTGTTAGGCCGTCTAAGCTAGTATACATGCATGTGCACCCGCCTAAGCCCGTGTAAACCTGTGTGCATGTGTGTGAGTGTGTTTGCGCTTGTTTGCATGGTGCTGCCCCCTGTGGAAACAGAAATGGGAAAAGGAAGGAAAGGAAGTAGTAGGAAGTTAACCAAGGAGAACTAGCAGAGCTTCCAGGTGAAATCAATCAGAATGAGGCAATTACACAGGCAGTACACTAGCCCAGCCCAGCCCAGCACCTAAAACTCTGCAAACAACATTCTCCCATGTTTTTCTCAGAAACACTGCAACACTGCAGTCAACAAAGAGAAGTGAAAACTTAAAAAGCTTAAACTGAGACATAAACATGTTAGGGGCTGCCATTGCTGTTATAAGGCAACATGTGCAAGATGCTGAGGGTGGTGCCATTGTGAATGCTGCTGAGCAAACCCACAGTGAGGAGACGGAGAAGAGTGTACAGACCCAAGGTAACCTACCAGGGGCTACATGAGCTGGAGACAGTTGAGTGCTATAGAGTGGACAGAGACCTCCTGCAGCAAATTGTTGAGCTGTGCAGGCCACGCCTCACACACAGAACCAACAGTGCGGAACCCATCCCAGTGGAAACCAAGGTATGTCTTGGCCTAAGAATACTAGCAACAGGTACCTTCCAGAGACCAACTGGTGATATGATGGGGATATTCCAGGCATCAGCATCCAGGGTACTGCACCAGTTCCTGAATGCCATGTCAGCACATGTCGGTGATCATGTATATTTCCTCAATTCCCGTGAGGTATTGGCCAGCAATATACATCTCTTGCAGCAAATAGCGGAATACCCTGAGGTAGTGGGTGCAATTGACTGCACGCACATACACATCAAAGCACCGGCTGGTGAGCGGGGCAGGGCCTACATCAACCGGAAGGGCTTCCACTCCATCAACTGCCAGGTCGTGTGTGATGCCCAGGGCATAATACTGAATGTGAGTGCTGGCTGCCCTGGAAGCTACCACAATTCCCATATCTGGCATCTGTCACAGCTGTACCAGACATTTGCAAATGGGGACATCCCTGACGGTTACCTAGTGGGGGATGCTGGATACGCACTGGAGCCGTGGCTGATGACACCCATCAGAAATGCACACACACCTGAACAAGAACTCCATAATGAGGCACACGCACAAACACAAAATGTAATCGAGCATGTGTTTGGGATGAGTAAGTCACAGTTCCGGTGCCTGGACACATCTGGTGGAGCCTTGCATTACTCACCAACTACATGTACCCAAATTGTTATGGTATGTGCCATACTACACAATATGATCCTGTGAAAACAGCTGCAGCAGGAACATCATGAGGCAGGGCCAAACAGCCCCCCGCCATTGCCAAGGCCTGCACAGGCACAGTGTGACTTGGAGGAGGAACAACCTGAGCCTGCCCCAGTAGGCAGAAGGAGGCGTGCCCAGTATGCCTTGTCCTTGGCAAAGAGGCAACGCATAGCACATACACTGGCACAGTAGGAACCCTGGAAATAATACCTCTCACTGACTTGCACATAAAATAAAAGGGATGCCTAACTTGACACTACCTGTTTCCAAACATGTATAGGGAGTGTAGTACGTGCATCCGACATAGGCAGCTGTGCAGCACCACCTGAGGCATGATTGCCATGTTCTAAGCAATATAAAGCAGTGCTAAGCAGCTTTTACCAATATCTACTATATGTAGACAAAATTGCTCGTGCAATGTTGGCCAAGGTCGGCCAAAGTTGAGCAAAGTCAGTTAAACATGCTCATATCTGCTTTACTGTACCTTAAGCAGTCTGGTCTGGCCAGCATGAAAATAAAAAAGCAGTGATAGGGCTTGAATCCAGGATACTGTGCACAATAGTCACAGTACTGAACCACTAAGCCATGATAGCATCACAGTGGGACAGACACAGCAGGACAATTATACACTAATGCAAATACAAAGCAATGCTGTATCATGCCCCTAATGAGGCAAATGGGTAACCTCACCCACATGCCTATGCAGACAGAGAACATCAGGCCAGGCGTTGTGATGTGGGTTGTGTAGGCTATGAAGTCACAAGCTAATATATATTGCAATGGACGCTAAGACCTGTAGTACACTAGTATGCCTCAAGCCAGTATGATAGGCAACAATACAGACTGTAATGGTGTCCTGTGCATAGCAGTGCAGGAACAGCAAATGTGTGTGTCAGGTGAAACCCACATCTTATGTACACCCACAGTAACAATCCAGTGTACCCATGGTTAGAAATGTACAAAGAGTAGCTGTCCCCCTGTATGTAGAAATGTTGATAGGTCTATGCAAAATGTCTCATGGAAGCCCTTCAGGCACAGCATGATCCCTGTTGATCTATGACACAAAGGTGATCCCTGCTGTAAAAATACACCTTGATTTACCATACACATATGGTATAAATGTGTATACTGTGCGTGCTCACACACCCCAATAAATGTAGTGGATTTCATTCTGCATCATACTGAAAGGTCATACTGGGCATGCTCACACACTTAAACAAATGAAGCAAATGTCAGGCAGGAAGATACTGAAAGGTCATACTGGGCATGCTCACACACTTAGGCTAAATACGGATGTGATGATAAGGGATCTATGGACAAATGTGTATAGTCATCTCTACTTCCAGAAACACATTCACAAAGTCCTCTGAAAATCTTGGTATGTGTACACACAAACTGCCAAGGTCTGTGCATGTAGGTCAAAGGAGGTTGCCACTACTCAGCAGTCATCAGACCTGTCAGAGACTACCACAACACACTTGCGAGGAATCTGACTAGGCACGTTCAGCAACTAGAAAGAACAATGAAGAACCTTAACAAGAGGATTACTGGCCTCAAATAGTTGCCCCATGCAACAAGAATGAATGTAACCCAAGCTGTACTCAGTTGCATACTGTCTACGCAGGAGATTTCTGCCCAACAGACAGGTCCATGTCATGGTTACACTCAGATCTGTTCTGAGTTACAGCTCAATGGCACTAAATGTACAGAGCCAACTGATATTGGCAACATCCTGGCAGATAGGATCAGTGTTAACTTTACCCCCCTCAAACCCATGAAAGAGCACATGTCTATAATGGAAGACTGCAAAGTTGCAGACATCACAGCTGCACAGGTAAAAAACACTCTCCGAAGCCAGTATCATAGCAGCCATGGGACTAGATAACTTCCCAGGCTGTGTAGTATCTACTTCCCTGAAGTAAACATTAACATGGAAGTTCTGTGGCTACTGACGTTTCCAGAGGTCTGCAAACTAGGAGCCATCATTGAAAACACTAAAGATGTGGACATCCTACAAAAGGGCCTCACTGAGATAGATGGCTGTTGTCCAAGCCATGGGCTGTAGCTCAATGCCAAAAGGTTCATTATCATCACCTTTTGTTAAAATCTCTGTAGCCAAGAACTACAACATAGGTGGCAGTATACCTCACACTTTAAGTGTGACAAGAAACCCTGGGTCATGGGTGGGCAGTCGATACAACTGTGATAAGCACATTCCCACAGTAGTCAGGAAACCTTCTTATGTGGCACACCTCATCACAAAATGTGTCTTATGCAGAAAAAAAGAGGACATTGTTCCCCTCTACTCACCTCTCACTAAAACTATAAAAGAATACAACGCCACTGTTGCTATGTACCTCACAAGACAACTACAACAACTGGAAAGCCAGCAGCAATACCTCACAAAGAGCATCAGTGGCCTGAAATACATGCCATACACAGACCATTGCAAAATGCTCCATCCGCACTCCCTTGCATATCGCCTACTCAGAGGTGTTCACTGCGTAACATCCAAAGCTATGTCAAACATGCAGCTGCTGGATATGATCCACGTAAAACACTCACAATCACCCTGACCTTTGGACCCAAGACCATGAGTGAAATACAAAAGGAAGTGGTGTAGCCATTTACCGTATGGATATCTACACCTCCAGGTTACTGCCACAGCATGAGGCCTTTGAGACCATGCAAGTGCAACTAACATTGGGCAAAGCTGCCCATCGAATTGTAGCCTGCGACAGATCATGTACATTGTCTCAGGAACCTCACCCAGTATTCTGGAGGACAATGGCAAATATAAAGGTCCTATCAAACACCATTATATGAGGAGATTACAACTACCCAAAAAATGAGTGGGTGAATTACTCGTATACAACGTCCTTTGCCCAATGTGTCCTAGAGTTAAGAAACTCTAACACCCTGGAACAGCTGGTCAGAATGCCCACTAAAGGTGACAACATACTGGGCATGATCATCACCAACATGGGGTACCAGTGTTCCACAACAGAGATAAACCCCTCGCTGGTAATATCAGATCAGTAAGTAATCACACTGGACATCCACATCCCGCCCCCACACCCAGTCAATGAAACCACTGTGAAGACATTTTCAAAAGCAAGCTGCACACTTCCCAAGACCAAAGTGGAAAGTTCCAAAGCCCTCTTGCTATAGGATAATGGTGTACAATCTTCCAAATCATTTACAAGTGCATCCTATGTGCATCTACAGGGATGCATGGATCAAGACATCATAAATAAAACCAAGATGCATCCCTCCAAAAGTAAGAAAACAATCTGGTGGTCATTGCCCATAAATAAGCTAGGCAACAGAAGGAGGAAACTAACACCTGATAGAGCCAACTTCACTAAAGGAAAGGCATCACTGATCATTATTAGGATGAAACAATGATCGCTCATAAAATAATCCAAGCACAGTTTCTAAAGACAAATTGCCAAGGAATGTAAGAATAACAACCACAAAGCCTTCTGCAGCTATATCAGACATGTAGGTGTCAACTTCCAAATATGCTGTCAGCTACTGAAAAAAATAATGGCATACACCAAACCAACTTTCATTGCCCACACCCAGGGGGACAAGTGTATTGTAAACCCCCCCTCATCACCCCCAAAAGGGCCTGTGTCTATCACAGAAGGATGCAGAGACACAGATGTCACGGATATGCAGGTAAAGACAGCCCTCACTAAAGCTAAGAACATAGCATCAATGTGACTGTAAGTTGTCCCAGGCTGCGTCTTACACTAGGCCCACAAGGAACTACACCCTCACCTACATTCACTGTCCAGACTCAAGCATATCACAGGCTATGTACCCAAAGAATGGCATACACTAACAGTCATCCAGCTCCACAAAGGGTGCGCCAAAACAGAACCTGGAAACCATTGCCCAACATGTGTACTCAGCCTGGTCTCCAGAGCTATTGAACAAATCGTCATGGAACCCATACACTGAGACAATGGAGATCTCCAGACACTGGACTCTACACAACTTTGCCTTGTTAAAGGCATAGCCTGGCTCCCAAACCTAGTTGACTTATTTAAAACAGTTGCCATGAACATAGATGGAGGTGAAAGTAGTCCACACAGCCCACCTGGACCTCACTAAGGGCTTACCACACCAATCCCCATTCTGTCATCATGGACACCTGTACCAGCTTGAACATGAAAAGCTATGTCACAGGATGGGTGGCCAAGTGGCTCACAGATCAAACACACATGTTCATCGTTGTGGGTGCCATGTCCAGCTGTAAGCCAGTCCCAAATGGCATCACACAGGTCTTGGTCCTGGGGCCCCACCTGTTCAGTCGATGCTGCTCAGAGGTACAGGCAAGAATGGCAGGTGTAAGGCTGAACAGATTTGCAGATGACTGGAAACTCTGGGCCATAATTGACTGTACAGCTGACACAGACATCCTCTGGAAGTATCTTACAGAGACAGATACCAGGTGTCAAAACAATGCCCACAAGCTGAATGGCAAACAATGCATGGACATCCCCTTTGGATAATACAAAGTGCACACAAAGTATCACATAGGTGGTAATCCAGCATGTACGGAGAAAGTAATTATGGCCCTGGGGACACAGGTAGATAGTAAACCTACCTTTGATGATCACATGGCCAAAGGGTTTAGACATTCCTTCAATGTAGGCCATCTAATGTCACCTAATGTAACACACTTTGTATAGTCTGATGATGTCACCATCCTACAAATATACCTGTGGAGAAGAAAGCTCACAATAATATGTATAGCGTATCATGTTAATGTGTACTCTTCTAGTATCATGAAATAATTAGGTAGGGGTTTGAATCCTGCACTGGGTAACTGTGTGTGTGTTCCCTTTGGGAAAGAACAACCTTTTAGGAGAGTAGTGAAACACCTCAAAAGTGGTAATCTAACCCTTGTCAAGTCTGATGATGTCACCATCCTACAAATATACCTGTGGAAAAGAGAACTGACAGTAATGTGCATAGTGTGTCGTGTTAATGCATACTCCTCTAGTATTATGAAGTAGTTAGGTAGGGGTTTGAATCCTGTACCAACTGTGTGCATGTTCCCCTTGGGAAAGAACAACCTTTTAGGAGAGTAGTGAAACACCTCAAAAGTGGTAATCTAACCTTTGTCAAGTCTGATGATGTCACCATCCTACAAATATACCTGTGGAAAAGAGACCTGACAATAATGTGCATAGTGTGTCATGTTAGTACGTATTTCTCTAGTATCATGAAGTAGTTAGATAGGGGTTTGAATCCTGCACTTGGTGTGTGTGTGTATGTGTGTTACGTATTTCTGTAGTATCATGAAGTAGTTAGATAGGGGTTTGAATCCTGCACTTGGTGTGTGTGTTGTGGGTTTTGCTTTTACCACTGTATGACATATCAGTATGCATTGCACATGTGAGCTAGCTGTGTGGCAAATACATATCCGCACATGTTACCTCAATTATTGCATGTGTGGGAACCCTGCTTTCTCCAAGAACACATCTGTCATCCTTACTCTCCATACTGAAAAAAGCAACCAGAACTGAAACAGACCAGCAATTAGACTTACAAAAGATATACCACGAGTTTACCTAGGTTTCGTCTTTAATCAGACTTCTTCAGAACACAACTGATACAAATAGTAAAAACCCAACCTTTTATACATACTTAAGGATGACATCATCAGATAATCAATTAATCAATTAAATAATTATTGTGAAGGCCAGCATTCAAAATAAAAGCAACAATACAGACATTACTAAAAAGGCTGTATACAAATGCATAAGTTAGAAACAGCCCAAAAGGAATCATCTAACACAATAGCAGTCATCTAACATTAAAAAATAAAATAAAAAATAAACATTAGAAACTTAAATGAACATCACATTAAATCAGTTATTATATAATCGTGTGCTTTAAATATTGTAGTTGTTACCCCATGATAACATTCAACCTAAAATATTCTTTAATCTTAAAATGGGCATAATACTAATGCAGTCATTAATGCCTGGAAATTCCAGTGCATTAAGTTTCAGCTGCCATTTCATCTCACATATGTCTAAGTGAACCTCCAGCATTTTGCCATAATTGTCTACCAATATCTGCTGAATAACACTAAATTTAAAAGTGTGCCCAATGTTGGTATCCATATGCCTAAACAAAGCGTTTGTCTTTTTCTTCAATCTAATATCCAATTGATGCTCAATAATTCGATCTCTGAATGCCCTGCACGTCTTCCCAATATAAAAGGCCAGACACTGCATACACAGCGCCACATACACCACACTCCTACTATAACAATCAAAATGAGCCCCAGGCCTAACTGTAACCCCAGCCACTTTAAATTCCACACCAGTTACATTGATCAAGTGACATACACCACACCTACCACTCTTAAAGTTACCCCTACTCCTATGCGCAGCAGTGTGTGGGGCATCATCCCTTTCCAATAACTGTTTGAAGGAACGACCTTTCCTAAAGACACATTTTGGTGGTACCCCCAACTTCCCACTAACCAATTGATCCAATTTTAAAAATTTCCAGTTGCTGGTAACAATCTCAGCAATATGAGGTGCATCAAAGGAATAGGTCCTAATAAAATATAGTGGATTATCGTTGCTAACCTGCGTGCATAAGCTTTCACTCACAGAATTAATATTTCCCATACAAGCACTTGTTCCATCCACAATATTAATAGCCACATGCTCGTGCCCATTCTCAGGCTTCCCATGTAACAAAGCCCAATAAGTACCATTAATCCTCTTTGATTTAACCTCATCAGCAATGCAATTACATAATGCTGTTGGGTAACCACGCCTGATGAGCATCAGTTTAATAAATTCAACTTCCTTAAGAAAGTCAACATCTAAACTAGTCATTCTCGCTGCCCTGACCATCTGCCCTTTGACAATTGCCTTCTTTTGATGGTCAGGGTGACAGCTAGAATAGATCAAATAAGAATTTGAAAATGTGGCCTTTCTATGAATGGTAGATATCAATCCTAAATCAACTGGGTTAACAGTCAAATGCACATCCAAGTAATCAATTTCAACCTTACTCATATTGTGGGTAAATTTCAAAAATTCTACAGAATTATTAACATAATCCATGAATACCATAAACTCATCAACTCCACCATCCCAGACGATAAACAAATCATCTAGGAAGCGGGTGTAAAAACTAACGTGGGGCATAAACTGGCTAGTAAATAAAAATTCTTGCTCCCAGTATGGCATAACATAATTGGCATACACTGCGGCACAAGCCGCCCCCATTGCAACACCAGTTATCTGCTTGTAGTAACTTCCTTCAAACTGAATGAAATTGTTGTTAAGTATGACTTCCATTAAACCCACCAACAAATTAATTCTGTCCTGATCAAACAAGCGTGTTTTTAGCAACTGACATTCCAACCATTCAAGCCCTATTGTAGTGGGAATAACAGAAAACAAATTAACAACATCAGCTGTGATCATAATAGTATCATTAGTGAATTTAACCCCTTTTAACCTCTCCAAAAATGACCAAGAGTCTTTGGTGATATAATCAAATTCCTTTAAACCCTTTTGCAATTCAAAATCCAAAGATTTTCTTATAAAGCAAGTTTTACTGCGCTTCCCATCTACAATGGGCCTGAAGGCCAAATTGTCTAAACCTTTGTGGATCTTAGGTATTCCAAAAATCCCGCTGACCAGAGGATAATCATTATTCAGGTACCTGTACTCTACTTCATTTATATGCCCCTGCCAAAGCAAATCTTCAATATACAAATTGACCTTACTATAGGCAATAGTAAGTTCATTAAGGCTAACTTCTTCATAAGTATCCGTCGCCAACAATGCCATGATACTATTTACATAATCAACCCTGTCAGTGAGCACCAGACCGTTACCCTTGTCAGGCTTCATAAATCTGATAGTTCTATCGTTTGCTAATTCATCAAATAACCCATGCTCTTCAAAAGTTAAATTGTCCATTCTATTATAAGCCTGCTTGTTGTATGGACACCTCGCCTGCCTAAAGTGCTCCCTATTATCAAATTCACAAATCTTTTCATAAGCATTAATCACACCATTGCTAGGGGGCATATACCTACTTGGTCTTTTTAAAATCAAACCAGCTTCATTCCTGTTTGCACCATCAAACACCAATTTCAAATTAATTTTCCTCACCAACATTTTTAGGTCAACTAAAGTATCACTCAAAATACCCCTAGCTAGGGGGACAAAAGTTAACCCTTTAGCTAGTAATTCCACATGTTGCTCATTAATGACTTTGCTGGAGTAATTATATATCTTAAAATCATCATATCTATTAGCTATAATTAAAGGTTTACTAAGCCCATAATTATATGCTGTTGCAGCTTCACCATCAATTATTTGAATTAATTCCTCAATACCACACTCATTCATAGTAATCGGAGCTACATCCCCAGAACCTTGCATATTCAGATAATTTACATCACTGGTCAAAGGCTGGTAATCATTATCTAATTGCATAGAAGCCCCACTATGACTAGTAGGAAACGAATGCAAGCTAACATTTAACAAAGAAGCAAACCCAACATCACCATTACCAATGCTGTTACTAATAATTATCTCACTAGTAGAATCCACAGGGGAAAAGGCATCCTCACAAACTAAAGACTGTTGTGTGATAATGCAGAGTGCCCCTGTGTCACTAGCTGTTAATAACAATTTTGGCTCACCTAATAGTTCTAATTCACTCATACACACGTTATCTTCTTTCATCACAGGTGAGCTTTCCCCAAATCCAAAATGCCAGCTCATATTCAATGGTATACTACCCATGTGCGTATCCTCAAATGCACACTCATGGTTGACAACCAAATCTAAATGTGAATTACCATTGAGTGTTTCAGTCAAACTATTGCTGTAAATTTCTGCAACGGTGCTAAAGTCATCAATAAATTGCGAAACTTGCATAGCCTCCGAGGAAAATCTAGTAATATTAACAAAGTTGCCCTCATTACAAACAACATGATTTTGTTCATAATACCCACAAATTGTCCCAACATTACCATTGTCCAGATACTCATGTGTCTTGTCAACAAAAGAAGAAGAAACAGAAGCATCACAAATGCAGTCAATATTTCGAATTGAAGAATAAGCAGCATTGTACGCAACACAAGAGTCATCACTTGACTGTGGACATTGCTCAGTCTCTGTTACAAATTGATTAATTTCATTAAAGCCCACACAATGCAAATGCTCAATGCCGCTATAACCAATCGCTTCATCAACGCTTGCACACAAATTTTCACCCAGACCATAAAGCTGGTGCATTCCACAAGTAGAGACATTAGGTGAAACACCACTAAAAAAGTCAAAGATGTTACTACTAACATCTGCAATTCGCGCTGCTGAACAACCATTCCACAACAAGGAGGTAGAATAGTTATTATCAACAGCATCAAAACACTCATGATGGGATCTACAGTTAAAAAAGCTAGGTTGAGCTGAAAAACACGTTGAATTTGAAGGCTCACCTAAGCGGCTGAAATCATTACCAAGCGTTATCTTCTCCATTGGGCCCGATTGGCCCCGCTGTTTAAATTGCTGAAGTTCGTTGTGTTTGGCTTTGCGCCTTGCCTGACGAAATCGCTGAACACGCTTGATTCCTGCCGTTGGTTTCAGCCCCGTATCCGCTCCGACCTTCTTGGCTCTACATCTAAAGGGAAATCAGCTCGTTCAGGCTCCCCGTTTGTATTTTCTTCCATTGGCATCACTTCCGGATCCCTGTTGAAACCGCTCTTATTTAAAGGGACTCTGCCATAACAGTTGCCTTCAGACATAGGGTAGACTTGATTACGTCTATACTCATTGCTGTCCCTTTCAATTTTCTTGGCCTTGCTAGCGTGTATAGATACGCATTGACTGTTCACATCTGCCAACAGATTATTATAATTTGTTAAGTAATGCTCAAAATTTAAATCAGTGGTGATTGCCTCATTTACTACTTCCAGCTCACTCAATAAAGAAGCAATTTGCTGATCATTATATTTAATAATAACAGCTAAAAGCTCAAGCCCCATTTTGTCATATAACTTATGCACTTCTTCCAACCTATCTTTTTTAGTTGCAATCCCATTGGGGTAATTCCAGGCCCGCAAACCTTTCGGTACAAAACCACAGTCAATATTTTTCTGTAAATACACATTTTCAATCTGCAATTTTTTGAGCATGAATAACTTTTTCTCAAAATCATTTAAACGCTGTGCCATGGGCTTAAAGTCATTTCTTTCAACATTCACCACCACCCCACTTTGCTGAAAATTGAAGTCATTGACTCTCCACTTATTGCCATCAAAGTCAGATAAAATGTTACCATCTGAATTGCTAGAGGTGGATGGATTCGCAGCCCTCACTCCAGTATTCACCTCAGGAGAACTACGTCCTACACTTACAACAGAGGCAAACTCACGTCTTCCACCTGGTCTAGGACCAAACTTGTTGTCATTATTTTCCTTTTGCTGACCTTCTACTAAACACTGAATTTGCTTAGAATGTTCAAGTAATTTCTGGTTAATAGCCTCCAATAAGCCCAAAATGTCTGGTCCAACACCACCACTCTCCATACTGATAAAGGCAACCAGAACTGAAAAAGACCAGCAATAGACTCCAAGTAAGCAACCAGCTTACAAAAGATATACCACGAGTTTACCTAGGTTTCGTCTTTAATCAGACTTCTTCAGAACACAACTGATACAAATAGTAAAAACCCAACCTTTTATACATACTTAAGGATGACATCATCAGATAATCAATTAATCAATTAAATACTTTTACGATTACTATGAATGAGTGTGGTATTGAGGAATTATTTCAAATAATTGATGGTGAAGCTGCAACAGCATATAATTATGGGCTTAGTAACCCTTTAATTATAGCTAATAGATATGATGATTTTAAGATATATAATTACTCCAGCAAAGTCATTAATGAGCAACATGTGGAATTACTAGCTAAAGGGTTAACTTTTGTCCCCCTAGCTAGGGGTATTTTGAGTGATACTTTAGTTGACCTAAAAATGTTGGTGAGGAAAATGAATTTGAAATTGGCGTTTGATGGTGCAAACAGGAATGAAGCTGGTTTGATTTCAAAAAGACCAAGTAGGTATATGCCCCCTAGCAATGGTGTGATTAATGCTTAAGAAAAGATTTGTGAATTTGATATTAGGGAGCACTTTAGGCAGGCGAGGTGTCCATACAACAAGCAGGCTTATAATACAATGGACAATTTAACTTTTGAAGAGCATGGGTTATTTGATGAATTAGCAAACGATAGAACTATCAGATTTATGAAGCCTAACAAGGGTAACGGTCTGGTGCTCACTGACAGGGTTGATTATGTAAATAGTATCATGGCATTGTTGGCGACGGATACTTATGAAGAAGTAAGCCTTAATGAACTTAATATTGCCTATAGTAAGGTCAATTTGTATATTGAAGATTTGCTTTGGCAGGGGCGTATAAATGAAGTAGAGTACAGGTACCTGAATAATGATTATCCTCTGGTCAGCGGGATTTTTGGAATACCTAAGATCCACAAAGGTTTAGACAATTTGGCCTTCAGGCCCATTGTAGATGGGAAATGCAGTAAAACTTGCTTTATAAGTAAATTTTTGGATTTTGAATTGCAAAAGGGTTTAAAGGAATTTGATTATATCACCAAAGACTCTTGGTCATTTTTGGAGAGGTTAAAAGGGGTTAAATTCACTAATGATACTATTATGATCACAGTTGATGTTATTAATTTGTTTTCTGTTATTCCCACTACAATAAGGCTTGAATGGTTGGAATGTCAGTTGCTAAAAACACGCTTGTTTGATCAGGACAGAATTAATTTGTTGGTGGGTTTAATGGAAGTCGTTCTTAACAACAATTTCATTCAGTTTGAAGGAAGTTACTACAAGCAGATAACTGGTGTTGCAATGGGGGCGGCTTGTGCCCCAGTGTATGTCAATTATGTTATGGCATACTGGGAGCAAGAATTTTTATTTACTAGCCGGTTTATGCCTCACGTTAGTTTTTACACCCGCTTCCTAGATGATTTATTTATCGTCTGGGATGGTGGAATTGATGAGTTTAGGGTATTCATGGATTATGTTAATAATTCTGTAGAATTTTTGAAATTTACCACAATATGAGTAAGGTTGAAATTGATTACTTGGATGTGCATTTGACTGTTAACCCAGTTGATTTAGGATTGATATCTACCATTCATAGAAAGGCCACATTTTCAAATTCTTATTTGAACTATTCTAGCTGTCACCTTGACCATCAAAAGAAGGCAATTGTCAAAGGGCAGATGGTCAGGGCAGCGAGAATGACTAGTTTAGATGTTGACTTTCTTAAGGAAGTTAAATTTATTAAATTGATGTTCATTAGGCGTGGTTACCCGACAGCATTATGTAATTGCATTGCTGACGAGGTTAAATCAAAGAGGGTTAATGGTATTTATTGGGCTTTGTTACATGGGAAACCTGAGAATGGGCGCGAGCATGTGGCTATTAATATTGTGGATGGAAGGAGTGCTTGTATGGGTAACATTAATTCTGTGAGTGAAAGTTTATGCACGCAGGTTAGCAACGATAATCCACTATATTTTATTACGACCTATTCCTTTGATGCACCTCACATTGCTGAGATTGTTACCAGCAACTGGAAATTTTTAAAATTAGATCAATTGGTCAGTGGGAAGTTGGGGGTACCACCCAAATGTGTTTTTAGGAAAGGTCGTTCCTTTAAACAGTTATTGGAAAGGGATGATGTTCCACATGTTGCTTCACACAGGAGTAGGGGTAACTTTAAGTGTGGTAGGTGTGGTGTATGTCACTTGATCAATGTAACTGGCGTGGAATTTAAAGTGGCTGGGGTTACTGACAGGCCTGGGGCTCATTTTGATTGTTATAGTAGGAGTGTGGTGTATGTAGCGCTGTGTATGCAGTGTCTGGCTTTTTATATTGGGAAGACGTGCAGGGCATTTAGAGATCGAATTATTGAGCATCAATTGGATATTAGATTGAAGAAAAAGACAAACGCTTTGTTTAGGCATATGGATACCAACATTGGGCACACTTTTAAATTTAGTGTTATTCAGCAGATATTGGTAGACAATTATGGCAAAATGCTGGAGGTTCACTTAGACATATGTGAGATGAAATGGCAGCTGAAACTTAATGCACTGGAATTTCCAGGCATTAATGACTGCATTAGTATTATGCCCATTTTAAGATTAAAGAATATTTTAGGTTGAATGTTATCATGGGGTAACAACTACAATATTTAAAGCACACGATTATATAATAACTGATTTAATGTGATGTTCATTTAAGTTTCTAATGTTTATTTTTATTTTATTTTTAATGTTAGATGACTGCTATTGTGTTAGATGATTCCTTTTGGGCTGTTTCTAACTTATGCATTTGTATACAGCCTTTTTAGTAATGTCTGTATTGTTGCTTTTATTTTGAATGCTGGCCTTCACAATAATTATTTAATTGATTAATTGATTATCTGATGATGTCATCCTTAAGTATGTATAAAAGGTTGGGTTTTTACTATTTGTATCAGTTGTGTTCTGAAGAAGTCTGATTAAAGACGAAACCTAGGTAAACTCGTGGTATATCTTTTGTAAGCTGGTTGCTTCCTTGGAGTCTAATTGCTGGTCTGTTTCACATCTGTCATCCTTGCCAGACTGTGCTGCTGCTTCCCAGACCTTAGGTCACATCTGTATGCTTGTGACAAGCCCAGCCATTGCAGTGATCCCTGGCCTAGGTCATCTGTGTCACACAAAGTCATTAGGGTTCCTATTGGAATGTGTGAGTGAGGGTCTATGGCCAAGGTATATGTCAGACCTGTTCAAATGCAGCAATGTCTGTCAGTGATGACTATTTATAACAGGTGTAGAACAACCTATGTGGATATGCATGCAGACCCCTTATTGCTTATGTGATCCACCAAGGGATTCCAAAATACCTTTGGTAATGTGATTAACAAAGGAGAGATTACATAACACTTGGTTGCATGTACACATCGGTACCTGTTCATCATGCTGGTGGCTACTACCTATGTGGTACTGTGGGGATAATATGTTCCTTAAACGTGGATGGCTATGCTTAGTTTGGCTTATAGCTTTACAGCATGGGTTTGACAACAGGCATCTGTTGGTATGATACCCTTGTGGAGTATGTGTGTGTCATCTGGAGAATTCATTATAGGCCACAGTATGCATTACCAGACATGGATGGACATATCCCTACTGTGATTGCTTGTACCTAAGAGAGCTGTATGGCAAACAGGAATGGTCTCAGTAATGGGTGCAGGTGAATACCAGTGGTTACTGGCATTGTATAGTACCTGAAGGATCCAAATGTTGCTGTGTGTCCTACATCTGTGTGTCGGTTGTCAAGACATCATCTAACGATTGGTTATGGTCAGGCTGTTGAAGTGATGTATACCACCAGAATGCAAAACAATGACAGATAGTTACAGTATCACCCACAGCACAGTGTCAAACCATGTCATACACACATGTGTAGTCAGTTTCCGGAATGTGTGTAGTACAATGCATACTGGCCACCAATAGAAACTATGGAGTGTTACTGTGTAATACAGAGCATGTCACCCTGGCCATGTGTCCACTATGCATGTACATGCAGACAGTGCACCTCCACCATGTTCACAACTGTACACCTGCAAATCTGTGCTACACACATCCCACACATACTGTCCACTCTCTAACACATGCTGCCAATACTGCCCACATCGGCCAAGTGGCACGTGGCCGGACAATACACAATTGGAACCAACACTGGTGTAAACAACATTACAATGACAATCATAGCTTTAGTGCATCATGCCTGCTCAGCTACATCTTCAAACATATCATTACACTCTACAGCTGACAACATGCTAACATTGCTATACTGCTATATAGACATCCTGTGCATCAGCACCATGGTAGCCTGTTCCTGCATCGATGTTACAGATGACAGGAGGTGGCACAGGTTTCATCATATGCACAGGGTGTGTTGTTGGTTCGCCAGAGGCCTACAGTGAGCTATCCAACTGACATGTATGTGTGTGTGTGTGTGTGTGTGTGTGTGTGTGTGTGTGTGTGTGTGTGTGTGTGTATGTGTGAGGGGCAAGAATACTCGAATGGGCCAATGTTGTTGTAATGTGTGTGGGTATGTGTTAGCCCTAGGTGTCTGGAGTATGTGTGTGTGTCTGCATGCACACAGTTCTACCATGTGGCTACCATATATGGGTATTTGTGGGACAGCCACAGACTATACCTGCGATGCTTTACAGATCACCGTCTCTGGCCACGGATACGGTACCTGTGCCTGGAAGGGGTGCTACTGACACTATCAGGCACTAAGCCAGACTGGGTATTATCCTCAGAGGTGGATGGATGTACACTGACCACAGGTCCCTGCTGGGACTGTCCAGAGCCACGTGCACGTGGCCTTCTAGGACATTCTATTGACAGCCCACCCCCAACATTGCTGGGGCTGGTACTGGCAGTATGGGAGTGGCTGTGGCTTGAGGGACATCTGTGGCGACTGCCAGCTGCTGATGTTGCTGGCATACGTCCACATCGACATCTCAACTGTCCCGCACTGTCCTGACACATGGACATGACATTGCGGAGGATATATAATGTCTCTCTCCAGCGTCTATCAGTGACCTCGGTGTAATGTCAGATGGCACCTGCTAGGTCACGGATACTGTCAATGACAGCGGTGTTATGGGCCCTCTGTGCCCTTAGTCCCTGTCTGGTATAACATTCCATATGTGCCTGTGCCTCCATGACAGCCTGGAACATGCATGGCATTGTCAAACCTGTGGCACATCTGCCAGTGGCATGATGAGCAGCAGGGCTCCTATGAGAAACCCTGGACATCTGCATATGTGGTACACTTCCAGACATCTGGGTATGGCTGCTGTGTTCATAGGTTCATAGGTTCATAGGTTCATACTAGGCTATCTGCCCGAGGGCATTCACAAGCCTAGCCTATAGTTTTGTGGCTTACGCCACCCCTTTAGTATGGGGAACTATACCCATTATTTTGCTGTGCCTCTGTTGAGGTGTTGGGATGCATGTGCATGGATACCACACTATCCTGGCCAATGCCAACTGTATGCTATCCCTCAGCTATGGGCATTGGTGATGGATGTATTGACAGTATGACTGTATGCATGGATGGGGTGGACAGCTGTGTACTGTCGATTGGTGGCCCAACGACAGACCCTGGCAAACACGCCTGTGCCTCAACACACCTATTTTCATTATCACAATGTGGATCAGTGACATCAGTTTCCCTGCTGCAGTGAACCAGCCCTAACACAGCACCTGTGGGAGGGAGACAGGAAACACACTTTACGACTTGTACATGATGTTGGCACACATGCACACATGAACACATGCACACATGAACACATGCACACATGCACACAAATACACTCCTCACTACAGCAGATACCCACACACACCACCACCTATCCAAAACATACTTAATAGTAGTTGAAGGTGGGTTACAGTATCACAAGGCAAACAGTCATATCACACATGTCAGAATGCAGAACGTTTGTTGCTCAAGACCATGCAGTGCGAGTGTAGACAGCCCGTGTTAATAACATTATACATGGCTTTGATGCATGCGTGTTGTTGTTCAGTGATTGGCCTCACAGCCACTTGTTACATGGGTTTGTAATGTGCCCAATAGGGAGCATTGACTAACATGAATGTGTTATGTGTTAAAGAGTGTCGCACAGCCTAATGTTTGGCCTCTACCCCTCAGGTATATTATGTATGCTGTGTGGATGACGTGAGATACTGAAGTGTGACCTTACAGCGGGTGTTTGGATACGCTATGTGTAGCATGTTAAGGTGTACTGCGTATGACAAAGTTGCGTATGTTGTGTACATGTGTATCAACTATGCCTATCCAATGTCCAGTATGGTGTTGCCACAATTGTGTGTGATACTCTGTGTATTGCATGTGATTGAGGCAGCTACTGTCATTACTGAGATGTGCATAGTCTCACAGCAAACATGCACAGCATGCATTATGCGTAGGTGTGTTACATGTACATGGCCTACACCTCACCTATGACATGCACATTTCATTTGCAATATTAAAATTATAACACACTCACCAGCATCGACTGGCTGCCTTGCTGTCACACCAAAGAGACCTACAAGAATATGAGACAGTATGTCAGTGGCCACAACTGTGCCATTGCTACTGTGAGTTTGCTAAACTACAGTAGTACAACAGTCGACAGTCACAGGCATACAGTTTATATCCCAAATATCAGTATTGCACAACTCTATGCAGCACAACTGCTAAACACACAGTACACATGTCACATATGCATAATCTACCAATACAGGTAACAGTAGTCCACAGATAGGTCATGTTACCTGCACGCTCCATGTCAACATGTTGGGTGGCTCCGGCCTCCATGATGACACATGTAAGTTGCTGTTCCTGTGGTTGGCCAGGAGCCACCACGCTTAGGAGCAGCTCCTCCACTCTGGTGAGGGGGGGATGAATGACAACCCCACCACCTGTGGCAAGCTGTTGTTGACGGATATCAGATGCACACTGCTGGACATGTCTAATTAAATCACTGCAGTGATGGCGTACCTGCTCATATGTCCAGTTATGCATGCCTATGTCATTTACCTGACTAATGAGATCTTGCCACAGTGCAGTCCTCTCATGCTGGTCCTGGCTGGTTCTAGAGAACAGCAGGGTGTAGTGCTGCACCAGGCTGTTGTGTATTTCGGCTTTTCTGCAGCTGTATAACACAGGTTTCTTTGGTGGGACATACTCTTGGAAGACAATTAAACAAGATGTGTGAGCAAGTCATGTGGCACACTTAACATCCTAAAGTACAGATATCAATTACCTGCCATATTTCTCATCCGATTGGTTGTCAGAGGATACACATGTTCAATACCACATATTAGTGCTCAGGCCACAACTGGCTGACAGTGAATGCCATGCTCTAAATATCAAACCATGTTCTGCACAGCAGCAAAGAGAAGACAGTATGTAAGACTATACACCAGTACATGGCACACTGTATGTGACACAATGCTCCACCTAGCCACTGGAGGTATATATCAAGATAATGCATAAAGAAAGATGTCATCCATTGCAATGAATATAAAGTACAGTTACAGTATTACCAGTATACCACAGTAGTCTTTGATGCCAAACCCCTGCCTAACATATGTGCACAGTTGTTAATATAGGTGGCATACTGCTGTACTAGACTATACATGTTGCTAGATACACACGTATACCCTGTAACACAGATATGATTGAGGGCATGGTACAGGCATAATTACACACACATCAGACATACATACAACACACAAATGTATGCCAACCCAGATGAGCTTTACCTGTGTACCATACAGTACTGTGTGTCACTACTTACAAAACCTTATGCCTGAGGTATGTAATCTGTGAGGACTACAGGGAACACAAAAAACAGTGTTTCCAGGCAATGTGAACATACACCATACTGTACTGTTTAGGCCTACAGCTTCAGGTAGTACTACAGTTCATATGGGAGTTGGATTCATCAGCAGTACCACTCACTAAGCATACATGTATTGCTTTAACCTACAATGGGATACCATAGTCGACATCAAGGGACTATGTCACACCGTATGCCATACAACTTTTTCTGCCTAGCAATAGCATACACATCTTTTGCTGGGATCACAGTTAGGACACAAACTACCATGACAGATACAATTTCACACTAAGCTATCACACCTTTACAGACCTTGCACACATTCACCAACACATTCACCAACACAGTCAGTCAACCTCACATAGCAATTATTGCACTAAGTACATGTGTGTGTGCATCGTGTCATAGGTAGGTAATACACTATTGGCCCTAGGGCCTACAGCAGCTTAGCCATACGCTACCCTGGCCTTTGACACACATGTAATTTAATTTCACTTGCCCCTGTCAACCAGATCTGCAGAGGTGATTCCCAGGGTGTATTTTCTATCTCCCAAACAATCATCAGGAGTATTTATGACAACTGCTAATGAGGAGCTTTGTTTGCTATTGATAGGTTGTTTGTTCCAGAGTATGGCATGTCTCTGAGTTAGGACTCTATCCCTCCAGCATGTGCTGTTTAGTGAGCTGACAAGGTTTAGGGCCCTAGAGCGTGTATCTGGGAGGGATTGTAATATGTTTATGTGGTGGATGTAAAACAGCTATGGGTGTGACATAGCTCTGTATGTTAGGCAGAGGTCACCTCTGGGTAGGCGGTATGTAACACAGTGTAGCTGTGGTTTTGTGAGTCGGTCTGCATAGAGCATCTGTTTGAGGCCAGTATTACTCTTTGTGAGGTATGTCTGTGGCCTTTCCAGTTGCTGTAGCTGTCATGTGAGGTACATACCACATGGGGCATTGTACTCAGTAATGGGTTTTAAGTGTGATGAGTAGAGGGGAACACTGACCTATATTTCCCTAGATGACACACCTTTTTGTGACGACGTGTACCACGTACGCAGAGTACATGACTAGTGTGGCACTGTGATTATCAAAGAGGAGGCTACTGCCCACCTGTGTCCCATGTTCCCTTATCACACCTTTGGTGTTAGGTAGACTACCACCTATGTGGTAGTTAATGGGTACAGTGTTCTGGCAAGAAGGGATGGCACTGCAGTATCAACACTGAGCTTCAGTAAGTATGCCCCATGTCTCTCTCTCCCTCTCTCTCTCTCTCTCTATATATATATATATATATATATATATATATATACACATTTATTTATTTTATTTATTTATTTTACATTTGTTAACCGGGCTAGTCCAACTGGATACATGTCCATTTTCAGTGGAGGCCCGAGGAGAAAAGCTCCGAGTTTTCAAAACATTTAATGTTACAAGTAATTTAAAAAGAATAATACAAAAATGTATAGCAAAATGTTACAAGAACAAGATTAGTTCATAGTAAAAAAAAATGATTTAACAACTGTTACCACAAGAAAGCAATAAGTAAGTAAATAAAGAAAAGAAGGGGATATAAGGTTACTAAGGACATCTACAGGATAAGACAGGAATTGGAAAACAGGATTGGTGGTTAGATGGGATAAGTAGAGCTGGACAGAGTAGAATGGTCAGAGAGAAATTATGATATAAGGATAAACTTTAAGAGGGAAAAAAGAAATTAATGGAGACATGGTAGAGCAGAGGAGAAGGAAATGAAAAAGTAGATTAATCAGGGTTATTGCAAGAGCATAACCAGTGGTTGGAGAGGAAACGTTTAAGGTTAGTTTTGAATAATGGTAGAGATGAAAGAGCTGTAAGGTCATTTGGTAGGAGGTTCCATATTTTACCAACAAAGTTAGAAAAAAGAGAGTCACCTGCAGAATTTTTAGATAAAGAAGTCTGCATCTGCATTTTATTAGTTGAGCGTAACTTTTTCAGGTTATGGTATGGTGTTATGAGGGTAGAGAGAGTTGGGGTATTGTTAGGTTGATAAAGGCCTTTATGGGCAATAATAAGTTGGTTAAATTGTAGTAGGTTAGGTAATTCAAGCCAGCCTAGTTGTTTTAGGTTTTGACAATGATGAGTCCTATACGGTGAGTTAGTGGCAAATCTGGCAATGCTATTATAAGATTTAGCTAGTTTGTTATGATTATATTGGGACAGGTTAGTATAGATGGGGGAGGCATATAAAAGGGTAGAGAGTAAGTGAGTTCTGGCTATTGTAGATCTGGCTAGTGGTGATAGAAATTGTTTAATTCTATATAGAGATCCGAGTTTTTTGTTGGTAGATTTTATTATAGTGTTAATGTGAGTGTTACATTTAAGTTGATTATCTATTGTGATGCCTAGGAGTTTGGTGGTGGTGTCAGGAGAAATTATAGTACCATTGTTGGATTGAAGTGTAAAATGAAGAGGGGGAGATGTGTGAGGGGTAAACAGCAATAATTTGGTTTTTTTTGGGTTGAGGAGAAGACAATGGTTAGAGAACCATTTTTCTATAGTGTTGAAGGATTTTTGTGTGAGAGAATGTAGGTCAGTATGGGATTTTGCTGAGCAAATAATTGTGGAGTCGTCGGTATTGAATGCAGGTAGAGAAGGGATAGAGATGAAGGTCATTGATAAAATGGAGAATAACAGTGGGCCTAAGATAGAGCCCTGTGGGACACCTAGGGAAGTGGGTAGAAGTTCAGAAAGATGATTCTGCCAGAGAACTGCTTGTTTACGATTATCCAGGTAGGATGTGAACCAGTACAAGGCGGGTTTATCAAGTGATAGGGACTTTAGAAGGTGAAGTAGGAGTTTATGGTTGACCATATCAAAGGCTTTAGAAAGATCTACAAAGAGTGCTGTTGACAAGAAATTATTGTTTAGATTTGTGTTGATACAGTTGGTAAAAGAAAGTAGGGCTGTGGTAGTACTGTGGTAAGGACGAAAGCCATGTTGACAGTCTGCTAAGAGATTGTGGTGAAGTAGGTGGGTAATTAGTTGTTTGTGGATACATTTCTCCATTATTTTAGCAAGAGGAGACAGAAGAGCTATGGGACGGTAGTTTGAGTATTCAGTAGAATCGCCACCTTTGTGAAGAGGAATGATATGTGAGATTTTCCAGATGGATGGAATAGTGCATTCCTTAATAGTTCTGTTAATCAATATAGAGATTGGGTAGGCAATGGCTGAGGCTCCTAGTTGTAGGAATTCCCCTGGTAATTTGTCAGCTGAGGGGGTAGAAGGCTTAAGTTTTTGAAGTAAGGAGGAGATGAAGGAGGTGGGTATTGGTTCTAGGTGGAAAGGAGGGGGGATGGGGCTTGAAGCGAACAGGTTGGTAGTGTCAGGGTATTGTTGATTTGCTAAGTTTTGTACTGCTGTGGTAAAGAAGGTATTAAACGCATTTGCTGTTTTTGTAGGGTCATCAGAGTTGCTGCCAAGTGGAGTTGGTGTTACTACTTTACCTGGGGTTATTAGTCTGTTAATAGAGGTCCAGAACTTCTGTGGTTTTTGGAGGGAAGATTGTTGAAGTTGGATGTAAAAGTTTTTTTTGTCCTGTATTATTGCTTTTTTAGTCATATTTCGTTGTTGTCTAAAATTTTGTTGATCAGTAATAAGTTTAGTGGTACGCCATTTGGTCCAGGATTTGTTCCTGGAGAGTATTAGTTTTTTGGTCTCACTTGTGAGCCATACTGCTGGTTTATTTTTCACTCTTATGGTACGAATTGGGGCATGATGATCTAGGATAGTTAGGAAAGTCTTATTGAAGTAGGATACAGCTTCATTTATTGGAAGGGACTTAAGGGGTTCCCAATTGCAGTGTTTAAGTTCGGTTAGGAACATTTCCTGGTCAAAGTGTTTTTTACTACGTATAGTTATAACAGGGGGAGAAATGTGAACGTTTGTTTTGTGTCTTATTATATATATTAGAGAGTGATCACTAAGGTCATCTGGTAGGGTTCCTGTTGTATAGTTTTGTTTTGGACCATTTGTTAATATCCAGTCCAGAATGCTTTCTTTGTTGTTAGATTTGTTTATTCTAGTAGTGGAATTAATGAGTTGTGAGAAACCATTCAAATTGATCAGAGAGGATGGGTTGTTATTGCTACATAAATTCCAGTCGGTGTTAACGTCTCCTAGTAGTATTGTTTCTTGTGGATAATTTAGAGAAAGGTAACTTAATAGGTCTTCCAGTTTATCTTGATTGTTACCTGGTGGGAAATATGTACAAATGATGTTAACTGATTTTTGGTTGTTTAGTTGTAGTTTTGAAATAATTATTTCTGTAGTGTCATCAGAATGTGGCTTGTGGTTTATTTTACTGATTTGTAATCCTGCCTTGTAGAGAATAGCTACCCCTCCACCTTTTTTTTTGATGCGGTCTTTGCGAATAATATTGTAACCTGGGGGAATAATTTCTGTATCTTTTATTGTTGGTTTAAGCCACGTTTCCGTTAAAGGATGTCAAAGCAGTGGACATCTAGGAGAGCATGTACTTGAGTAATTTTGTTGCAGATGCTACGTATATTAAGATGGGCTATTTTGAGTGTTTTTGAGGATTGAGCTGATAGTAAAGGGGTAGAGTTAGATTCAATACTATTAGAGAAGGATGAGTGAAACATTGGGCCTGGGTTTGGATGAATGTCTCCATCCTTAAGGGAGTGGATCAAAGTGAAGTTATGATGCTGGCTACGTTTAGGATTAAGGTCATATAATTTTTGAGTGTTAGGAAATGAGTGTTTTATATGAAAGAGTCGGTGATATTTGGCTTGGATGTAGCTATGGTTATATGTGGAATTATTAAAGTTTGTGCATGAAACAGGAAGTGATGTAGTAGTGTGTTTGGATGGTATGAGAAGAGTTTTGAGAAGGGGTTGTTCATAGGAGGTAAGGAAATAGATAGTGGTAAGAGAAGTGAACAATGACATTAGTAGTAGACATGGGTGTAGGTTAGGCATGTTGAGAGAGGAGGGAAAACAAAAGCTATAGGTAGAGAGATGAGGAAAGGACTGCTTTAGGTTAAAAAGGCTATAGATGATAGGGGAAGGTAAGTACCTAGTAGGTTAAGGATAATTAGTAAAGGGTGAGGTTAGTGAATGATGGAGTAGTAAGTATATGTAGTATGAGGAGAAGAAAGATTAGCTATTGTGAGAAAAGTTTAGAGATAAATAAGGGGAGATGTAAAGCTAGTAGGTGTGGATGTATAAATGTCGGGTGTGGCTAGAAAGAGGTGAGTGGTTGGTTGGGAAAGAATGGAGGAGTGGAGGGGGAGTGGTTAAGAGAGTATATAGGTAGACACCCTGGGGGCGGGTGGGAATTGGGGGCAGGGTAGGGAGCGGAGTGAGCCCGTGAGGGTGAACGGGCGGAAGACACAAGAGAGTGGAGTTCAGCAGGAAACAATCAGAGCAAGGGAAGAACTAACAGGTAAGTCAGTAGGTTGGAGAAGGTGTATTAGATAGTCAGCTAGTGTATAGAAAAAAAAGTGAGTAGAAAAGCTAGAGTCAGCAGAATCGAGGTAAGGGAAGAGAGGCTAGGCTAAAATGCAGTTCTGGAAAAAAGTTTCAGTTAAAGGACAGATAGGAAAGGTTAAGGGGGCAAAAGATAAGCATAAGAGTGGGAAGAGAAAAAGTAGCAGCAGGAAAAAGAATAAGGGTGCCACCTAGTGGCCAGTTGTATGTTTGCAGGGACAGACAGCAGAGCAGGGGGCTAAGCACAAAAAGGGAAAAAGAGGATACAGTGTGATGTGCTAGCAAACAGAGATAGTTGAGGTAGATTGGGATAGGAATTTAAATTGAGGTATAAATGGTGGGTAGGAAAAATATGTAGGCTGCTGGTAATTCAGGAGGGATGCTTAACCTGAGATACAAAAGAAGAGTAAGTCTGGTCAAACAAGGTAATTTAGCATACTTAGAATCTCTTAGTAAGTTAGTCTCTCCTGGTAGTGTAGGGTATGGGTTCAGTTGTTGAGGTTCCTTGAATTTCAGGAGGATGGTGGGCAGGAAAAAGTCTGCTTGAGTTTAATAGTTGACCACTCTGTTACAAGGTAAGAAGGGAGAGATGTAGTGAGTGAGTTAGAGCTAAGTTTAGGTAACAAAATAAGTTATAGTGCATCAGCATTCATCAATATCATCTGCGCTGAAATTCTAGGTAAAAAACACATTAATGCAATAAAGGAAAAAGGAAAAAAACAGCCTATCTAGACTATGCAATATCTAGAAAATACAGGTTTTTCATTTTGCTTGGTTAAAACAGTATGTAACAGTAATTTTACAGTCCAGTTTAGAGTTCACATAAAAATGCACTATGTGATTGTGAGAAACAGTAATAGATGGCCGTTAGGTAAAACAAGCATCTCCCATCGACATACATATTAAACATCCATTGCTGTACATATAGATGTACATATAGGCACATATATAGTCCACTATTCATGGTGGGAATATCAATTATGTGACAGATGTGAGATATATATCATTTTGCTTGGTTAAAACAGTATGTAACAGTAATTTTACAGTCCAGTTTAGAGTTCACATAAAAATGCACTATGTGATTGTGAGAAACAGTAATAGATGGCCGTTAGGTAAAACAAGCATCTCCCATCGACATACATATAAACATCCATTGCTGTACATATAGATGTACATATAGGCACATATATAGTCCACTATTCATGGTGGGAATATCAATTATGTGACAGATGTGAGATATAAAGTTATGTAATAATATTGCACAGTGTTGTGCAGACTGCATTGAAGGTGCCTTCAGCCCATGTAGCTTTAGCAGGCCTCACTGGCTGCAACACTGCAAAACTGACAGAGCATACCCACAGCGTTAACCACCACATGTCATATACCAGCATTGCATGCTGTTTTCTTTGCCACACACTACAACCTACATAGAAATATGCACATAACAACCTTCAACAATGTATATATATATATATATATATATATATATATATATATATATATATATACACCCTTCACAAACAGTGGCAGTATGTCCCTTGCCCTATGCACATGTACAGATACATATAGATACGTACTGCTGACACATATGGATGATTCACAGTTTGTAGAGTACTCTTCAAAAACATCTACTACATGCCAGCAAATACATATGTGTTACATAACTTTCCTTTGTATTTCTCTGTTTCGTCTGTTTTTAAAGGAAATAATTTTTTGTTTTTAATTTTTTTTTTTGTTTGTGTTTTCTCTGTCTGTTGCTGTTGCTCTTTCTTTTTCTGTGTCTCTCTGTTTCTGTCTCTTTGTCTGTGTCTGTCTCTGCCTCTGTCTCTGTCTCTCTCTCGCTCTCTCTCTCTTTTGCTGCAATGAGATTATTGCATGTGTGGACAGCAAGTACAGCCTGCTTTTCTAGGTATCTGCACATGTGCATGTCATGGCCTCTGCACCAATTGGTGCCCACCATTTACTAATTGCATGCAGCCTGCTGTGTGGTAATTGCAGTACTCACTGTCATAGCAGCCCACTGCTATAAAATGCTAAGTTAGGTAGGCCTAGCCCTTTCAGCTTTCCAAAGTGGGGCCCATGCTTGTTTGCTGTGGACACTGTTGTGTCAGTCAGAAGGTTGGTATACTTCTTATATCTGAAGCTAGGGTTGTAGCCAGTGATTTGCATGTTGTACTCAAACCTGAATATTGCTGCTTCTAGTACACACTTGTCAGTGTAGAATTTTACTCACCCCTCCAAATGCTTACACAAGATACATATGAGTATGTACTTTCTTTTCAAATTAGACAATTAACTGCCATACAAAAGTAGTTATTGCAATGTATTCTTCTGGCACATGAACTGTTTGTGAACTACTATACTGTAAATATTAATTAACTCACTTCTGAACAGTTTGTTGTTTATTTGTGTTGACATTAGCACAGGCTGCTCAAGACAACTGGACACATTTCAGTACTGAGTATACCTACCTACATCCTTGGTAGAGCCTGAATACACAGGTATATTGTTCTTTTGGGTAAGGGTGCAGAAGTACAGAGAGCATTATATATTATTGTGTGATGTTTATCTTGCTGAACATACAGGGTTGCTGTGTACCTGTTAGTCTAACTAGGCAAGTAGTCTGTCTGTGTAGCTTCCACCTGTGGACATATCCAGATGGTAGCCAGAGGTTAGCCTATTATTCTTTGTCTGTGCACCACATTGGTATTTTCTGCACTGGACCAATGGCATTGTCACAGTTGGTTGCTACCAGTACATGGCTACATCCTTTGATATTTCTGTGTTGTACTCCTACATAAGGGTATGCTTGTGGGAGTCGTTCCAAAGCTATTTGCAGAGTGTGTAACAGCAGAAAAGCTGAAATGCCTGTGCGTTTCTGCCTCTGCTAGGCCTCTGATACACTCAGGTATATAGTTGAACAGTCTCAGGGAAAGGTACATGTAAGTGAGGTACACCTGTAATATATTACAGACATTAAGTTGAGACTGTGAGAGAATCAGAGCATATGTATTAATACACTTTTTCTGACGTGCAAGCAGTGTGTACTCTTACTTATTGACATTCATTAAGTGTAATTCCCCACTTTTCGGCCTAACGTCAGTACTTTTCAGAGGAATTCTGAGGGACACAGCTAACATTTGTTTACGAATCAGGGACATCCTTGAAAAGCAGTCACAGTTGGGAAGTATGGCCTCTGCCCTATTCAAATATGTCAGTGTTTATCCTGCTCTGATACTGTCTGGGGTTTGTAAAGTGCTACTATAACTTTATTTCTTGCTAGAATGGCTGGTTCTCTTTTCACAGTCATGCCATGCAATTCCATAACAACTGCTGGTAAAGATCCACAGAACAGGATTTGTGTTATGGCATTCCTATTTCCCCTTTACATTCACTCATTGTAATGCATGATGTATTTATTACAGCACCAGCTTGTTGTATGTCTACTGTGGCTTAGTGGTACTTCATGCAGTGTAGTGTGTCCGGGGTTCGAGACTGACAGAGGTGTTTTATTTTGCTGCTCAGCAGAACAAGGGCCCTGCCATGCAGAGTGACTGAGGCACTTTTTAGCAGTTGTAAGCGGGTTTGCGTGGGTTTGCACACACTCGCTCAAACCCGCTAACTACTGCTTAAAAGTGCTAACCCCCGCGCTAATTTCTTTGAAAGAAAAGAAAATGGGGAGATAGGAAAGTGGTGAAAAAGGGAGCACAAAGAGGGAAAGACAGTATGGAAACCAGCTCGGGATGTGCAGGATGGGTGTAGGGAAGGTCTATAGCTGCCCATTTTTTTACCAGCAACAGCTGTGCATATGTTAGAAATTTGGAGTGAGATTTGAAACCTTCAACCCCTGAGAGAGGGGTGAGGACAACAAAGTATGTTGTACTGCCAATTATAATCAGTTTGCATGTCCAGCGGACATGTGTGTGAAATGGGCAGCTATGTATGGGGCGTAATTTTTTTGTGGGAACAGATTGCCCTTTTTTTTTTTTTTTCAGGTGAGAGTGGAATGTGAGGTAGAGGAAGTAGGTATATTTGGGGAGGTAGGTTGGGGAGGTAAACAGACAAGACAAACAAGACGCATACAGGGGTGGAATATGACACATGGGGTGGGTGAACACAATTGACGGGGACGGATGTTTGGAAATCGCAAGCCCATGAGCACACAGATGGTAACAATGGAACTGAGATCCCCACCCATGGGCAGTCACCACTGCACCTTCTCAGCCCCGAGGATGGCTGCGCTGGGGGCTGTGTAGGAGGGGCAGGCTCACCTGTGAGTCATGCCACTCTTGCCTTGAGCTAGCATAGGGGATCAGTGACTGAACGCTGGATCTCCCTACACACCACAGCCCAGACCCTTCAAAGGGTGACAGGTGGCCCTTCTCTGCCCATGCTTGCACGGGGTGACAGGTGGCCCTTCTCTGCCCATGCTTGCACAGGGGATCAAGCCCCATCCCCTGCAGTGCTTCCACCCGAAGGTGGCACAGGACCAATGGAGGAGGGGAGCCCGGGCTGGGCACCAGACCTGCTGGTGCCAGGTGCAATCATCAGCTGAGGAGGGACAGGTGGGTCCGCTGGGACCGGCCTTCCCATACGTTCTGTGTTTAGTTGTGTTTAATTACAACATAGACAACAGAATTCCAAATTAGTTGTAACAGCATGCAGTAATATTCCCATAAACCCAACACACCAGGCTTCCAACAGTTGAACAGCAAGCATAACATATGCATATATTGAATGACAGTGGACATTCCAACAGCATGCAGGGATGATTGGTGGCAACAGGCCACCAAGATTGTGGTGTTTGAACAGGGCACATGCATCAAAGTAAATGCAGATATTTATAGAACAATAGGACATATGTCCCAATAAATGTTTTGAGATTACACATAACCATTGAGGTGTGGAATTGCATTGTTTATGCACATACAATAGGGTGTACAAAGATACCTCCATTAACATCTTATAAGTACTTATAGTTTACAATACATTCCTATTGACTGCAGGTGTATATCTCCTACATGTATTATTACACTAGGCAATGTGAATTAGGTTGTGTGATGGGTTTGGCTAGTTCATTTTATACCTGACCTATATCTGACATACTAACTGTCCAAGATGCAGATGTTATTGCTACATAGTTATACATTTTATTTATATTTATATATCTACATATCTGGATGATTCATGTGACATTTTCAGTTATATTTCTACAGAACTCTACATTTCAAGTAGCACACTCACTTTTCTGGGGAACACATTAACAAGCTACTTGTGTGCCAGATCTACCTATGCATGCTAGCTATTAACCAGCTGTTGAGTACTGTATATATGCTTCACAGCTACTGGCACTTCCTTCATCCACTTTATATGGGACTGCACAACTGTGGGTTGACAGTGCTTAATACAACAGTACTATTTATATAATGCAAGGGTACAACAACATTTCAAAGTAAGTGACACGGGCACACTCCAAGTATTATACCTTTATTAATTACATTACACACTTTTCTAGAGGCTCTCTCATTTATTTGATATTACAGTGCATGCAGAACACTTATTCAAGACATATTATACCTTTATTAATAGGTTACAACACTTGTTTTCAGGCTCGCTCACTTATTTTATGTAACAGTACATGCAGAGATATTATTCCGGACTTATTTTACCTTTATTAATGGGTTACAACACTCTTTTTCTGGCTCTCTGACTTATTTTATATAACAGTACATGCAGATAAATTATTCAGGGCATTTTATGGCTTTATTATTGGGCTACAACACTTTTTTTCAGGCTCTCTCGCCTATTTTATATAACAATACATGCAGAATAATTACTAACCTGCCTGGTGGCGCAGCCTTAGCAGCCTATCTGCATAGGCTTGCCGATTCACAGCATGGACACCTGCAGCTGTGAAATAAATGAAGGGATATTGAAACATACCTATCCATTATATAGACTACATTAGCATGTCTTACATACTTCATTCCATGGCTACCTACTCAGTAGTGGGGCATTTTGCATGTCACAGGCCTCCTGTATCCTTCAGTTTAGTAGGTCCTGCTTCCATCTCTTCAGGTCTGCATGGTGGTGACAGACCAGCTCACCAGTCTGTGGGACGCCTGTGGCACTGGTGAGATCATGAGCTAACCGGTTCCAAGCCTCTGCTTTGTACTCCGTCCCTTGGAACTGGCCCTGCAGGAGTCTTGACTCATGATGGTGGACAAGGAGCCAAACTATGTATTTTGACTCCTCGATGCCCAAGCATTGCGCTCAAAAGCGAGTACCCTATCCAGCACCAGCCATTCTGACTGCAGATGGGAGCTACAATCAGTTATGGCGAGTATTCCTGCCTATGGAGCTTAAATATGCTGCATTTCCCACACTTATTTGTGATTGCCCATTTTTGAAAATTCTCGGCTGACAGCAGACCTGCTTAGCAATGGTTAATCTTCCATTTATAAGTATATGTATGTTAACAGTGCATATTGATGCTAAGCTGTCATGGCTTAGTGGTTCAATACTTTGATTATGGTGCACAATGTCCTGGGTTCAAACCTTGTTATTGCTTTTTATTTTACTACTGTCCAGACAGGCTAGGGGGTGTGGCTGTGTTTAGGCCACTTTGCACTACGTTGCTCCACATTGCCCGACAGTGCACTGGTTAGCACGGTGCGCAGCTCAGTGCAAACCTATTGCGCTAGGTAAAGCACTGCTTAGCTATGGGCAATAATATTGTGCTAGGTAAAACCCTGCTTAGCTATGGGCAATTATATTGCACTAGGTAAAACCCTGATTACCTATGGGCACTTTTATTGTGTTAGGTAAAATGCTGCTTAGCCATGGGCAATTATATGTCAATATCCTTAATGCTGCTCACCTTCTTATCTTTATATGTATACATTTTGTTCACTAATACATAGGCCATTTCAATGCTTTTTACTAAAATCTCATTCATATATGTCAGGAATTATTTTATATACTAATTTAAAACATAAAATAGACAGGGGACTGGTGGGACTAGAACCGGGAATGCTTTCTTTTTGTGTGAACGCTCTACCACTACGCTATTGCTATTTGGCTTAATTTGCATAAATATTTCTTATTATGCTCTTCAATGTCAAAATTGTTAACTGCAGCTAAGCAATGGGCACACCCACGCAAATACGGACAGCTATATCGGGAATTATAAAAAAAAAATTAGTTTACATTTTACATTTACAAAGGGGTTTAGTATGTGGGGATGTGTACTGTTTGCTATGTGTATATTTCAGCGGATTCGCTCATTGCATTTGTCATTTTCACTTTATATGGTTGCAGGGGCATGGATATTTGGACTGCTCGGCAGTCTGACATGCCCCCTGCAGTCTTACACACTCCGTGTAAGCCTTCCAGTTGAGTCAGTGCACTCATGCATATGCATGACGCGCTGATGTCATAGTCTTAAACGGCAGTCTCCGAGTAAGACTTGGTTAGTCTTACTCGGAGGATTACTGAATCCCACCCACTATCTCATACATGTATGACAAGATAATCATAATGTTGCCAACTTAACTTTATCACTGATACTTCATCAAACAAGCCCCTCCCAACAGTCAGTCACACCATTTTCTGACACTGATGTCATTTTCACAAGCATATTGTGAAGCCTATTAGTACAGGTGAACGTGTTCCACGAAAGACTGATGAACAGCATGAAAAAGCCTGTTGATGTTATGGGATACAATGACTATGTTGAATTTTTGTAACATGCCTAATGAGGATCTCACAAGTATGACTTACTTATGGCCATACATCACCATAATCTACATAATCTTAAAATACCCAAGAGGTGGTGTCATTTTATTATGGCATTGGATACAATTAATGCTTTTGGTCCACTTGTGCCTAACATGGAAAACAGATAGGAATTATGATTGCTACAAACAAATTATTTGAAGCAACAACAGTCAGTGTTAACATGCTAATATCTAAAACCAATACTAGCAAGGAGAACCAAGAAACCCCCTTTAAAAGGCCTTAGTGGCTAACACTGTAAATTTGGAGTTGTGGTATTTTATTGTTTATTTAAAAAATATACTTTAGTCTGTAGCAGTCTGCAAAATCCTGATGCAATTAAATATTTTTGCATAACTTATTATTTAATGTCTAGTATTTTTTTTGCTAGTTCTGTAAATTAAACATATCCCTGTTTTTCAAAACAGAAGTTTGCATTTCATTATTTAAAACTAATTGCATCAGACAAACATTCATACACATACCCATGCTGTAAAGAAATGTTAATGGTCAGATAGGGCTTGAATCCCACCACTGTCACCCAGTGTGAATGTCTAACAGGGGTATAGCTAGTGGTGCCAGACAGATTCAGACATAACACAGGCACACAAATATGAATCATAATACTTAAAACCAGGATAAACTGTACCCCTAAATATGAACAAGTACCTTTTCATTCCTTGTACCTCTTACTCTCCCTTCTTCACTTACTTCCTTACTTCTATCAAGTTCTCTTCCCTGACTTTCTCTCTAAATATACCATGAGCCTGTTTTTCACTCACTTTATATTGAATTTCCTATTTATGTTAGACTGACTTACCGTTAATTTCTCTAAATATTAAATGATTGTCATATAACTTGTATCGATTCTTAACCAATGTTTTATATCATTGTCATATAACTTGTATCGATTCTTAACCAATGTTTTATATCATCATTAATTTTTCATTATTTAAACTGCAGATGTTTTTATTTTGTTTTTGAATATTTTAAAATTATTGTTCTTAAAATGTTTTGTAATAATTTGGAGCTTTTCTCCCTGGGCCTCTGCTGAAAATGGGCTTCTACCTAGTCAGACTTTCCTGGTAATCAAATGTGACTAAATAAATAAATAAGTGCAGCCCACCTACAGAAGTATGCTGGTAAATTGTATAGCTGCTGTGGGTATTGGGTTTCATCATCTACACCGAAGAATAGGCATCATGCTGAATACTCCACTGTATACAGTGTTTGGCATCATGCTGAATACTCCACTGTATACAGTGTTTGGCATCATGCTGACCTCCCAGTTATTATTTCACACTTGTTAATAAACAGAATGATAATAGACACAAACAATTGTGTATAGCAAAGCATTCTGGCAATGATTGTGGATGACAGCAGCATTGTCACTATTTAGCCATAAATACCCACTTATCACTTAATGACTTCATAAATAGACGTATTATAAACCATTTAAAAGTGAATACATAAAATACTTTACTTAAAAATTAGTTAAACAATTTAGTTAACATTTAAATATACAACAATCTATTGGACTGCACATACAAATAGAAAATAATCCTTTTGAACAAATAGGTTATAACTAAAAAGAAATCTATATCAAACTATTCTCTTTTTTTTTCTGATGCATCTAATCCAGAAAAATGACTGAGGTGTAACTATACTAACTGAATCTTCAAAACATATTTTGGTCAGCAAAACCCCTGCACATGTCTGAATCCTGTGATGTGAGCCTGGGAGCCTCTGGTGCCTTAACGTCTTCAGCTGATCATTTGATTGGCCATACTATAGATATATATGCTAAGTTAGCATGGAACCAGCCTAATCCACTACTGGGACTTGTGTTCTCTGGACAAGCGGAGACTGACATTAAGGACTCAGAAGGTACTTGTGCTTTTTTGGAGCATTTTAAACAACTTGTAAACCACATGTATAAGATAAAAAGATATGAATGGCAAATAATTCACTTTGAAGCATGTACTGAGCATAAAGTTATTCCCAGGGGCTTATGGGGATTGAAAATGCCAACCCAAGCTGCCAGTGAACCTGATTTACTTACATGCTTGCAATGGCTTAATCTTGAGTTAAGTTTCAATTACATAAGACTTTTGATTATAGGTTCATAGGTTGGTACTAGGCTATCAGCCCTAGGGCCAATACAAGCCTAGCCATAACAATTCCCTGGCTATTTCTTCCCACATTATTTACTTTCCTGAGCATTTTCTGCCCCTAAAGATGTTGTTACAAGTAGAGGTTGAACGCCTGATATGTGATCTCAAAACTAGATTTGCTGGCAAAGAATATATGCTCAAATTGGATAATTTATGTGCTGAAATTCTAGCTTATGAGTCCAGGTTACAGCAACAAAAACAGAAAGCTGCAAAGAGACTTTGCCGATTTTCTAAAGGGCATATCTTTGTATGGCCAAGGAATGAGGTTAGTAATTCAGGTGACAGAAAATGAGTTCCAATGCAACCTTCAGTGGCTGACATCTCCTCTATGCTCACTAATTCTGCTCCATTTAAGGATAACACCCATTTAGCTGTGGTTAACACTTCTACTGCTCTTACATCTATACCGGCTACAGGTTTAAATTTAGATGCTGTTGAACGACCTGAAAATCAATCTTGTGGTGTGGTAGACATGTCCCCTCCACTTAGTGGTGCAGCACAGTCAGGAGCAAGCTCTGAATTAATCTCTTCTAATGTGCTTACTGCAGCTACTTTGATATTAGCTACATCTTGTGCTTGTACACAGGAAGATTTAAACAAATTGAGAGAACGAAGTAATGTAAAGGGTTCAAGTAAAATTAATGGTTCCAGTGCTTTTTCTCTGAATCCTTTTATTGCCCTACCACTACCTATGAGGTGGGACTCCTCAACCAGAAGAGGGCACTTGCTGCAAAGGGACAGCCAGAAGAGAAAGGCTTCCATGGAAGATCGCTCCATGACAAGATACAAACTGCAGATGTTCAAAATCGGGAAGAATTAATATATAACCTTTCTGACTTTATTTTATCAACTGCACATTTGAATGTGCTCAACAAAGGGTTGACTTTTGTTCCTGCAACTAAATCAGAGTACACTGATCTTGTTATTAACCTAAGACTATTTGCCAGGAAGGTTATGCTGCAGTCCATTTTTGGTAAGCAGAACTTGTCCTCTTCTAACTGTAATATTCGTAAACCTAGTGTTTTTAATCCTCCTTTGGTTTCCTCGTTGGAAACTTTTGTCAAATTATGTGAGAGTGAAATATTTGATTTAAATCATTCCTCTGAACATTGCTTTCATAATTTAAAGTTAGCTGATAAACAAGCTTTATATGAATTACAGTCTGAACCCTCCATTAGCACAAGACCTGCGGATAAGGGAGAGGCTGTAGTTATTTTAAATAGATCTGATTATTTAGCTAGTATAAATGCTTTGTTGAATGATTCAAATGTTTATATGAAAGTTGGCCCCAAGGATGTGGATAAATGTTTAAGAACTGTACAAAATGATCTGTACGATTTGCTGATGTGTGGTCTTATTGATTTGAGTGTGTATAACTGTCTTATGGTTGAGCATCCATTGACACCGATAATACATGGACTGCCTAAAATTCATAAAAACACTTGTGACCCACCATTGCGTCCTATTGTTTCACGATGTGGATGGGTTACAGAGCCCCTTTAGATGTTTGTAGAGGGTAAGCTCAAACTTTACTACCCAATGTTGCATCAGTACTTAGAGATACTCAACATTTTCTTTCTATGTTGTTTGCAGCAGTATCTGGGCTTGATGTCTCTGATTATCTTTTGGTGATGTTAGACATTCAAACATTATTTACTGTCATCCCCAACCAAGCTGGTGTGGGCTTTATTAGATTGTTTTTGATGCATAATAGTGCATATTCACACAATATGTTCAAAGTTTTGTGTACTTTATCGGATTTAATACTGGACAATAACATCTTCTTGTCTGAATGTCAGCATTATTTGCAAAGGTTGGGGGTAGCCATGGGGAATGCCTTCTCTAACAGTTATGCCAACTTGGTGTTAGCGCAATGGGAGAATGAAAGTGCCCATGCTAACAACCTGTTTAGTAAATGTATTATATATTATGCACAATTTGTGGATGACATCTTTGTCCTATGGGCAGGCAGCGTTAGTGAGCTTTTTGATTTTGTGAATTATCTTGAAAGTACGTCTGGCTTTTTAAGATTTACAGTTTGTCATTCACTAACATCTAATGATTTTTTAGATATTACAGTTTTTAAAAATAGTCTTGGGTCATTGGAAACTAAAATGCACAGGAAACACTGCTGGAGGAATAGGGTTTTGGACAGATCCAGCATGCACACCCCCATATTTTTTCTAATATACTCAAAAGTCACTCTATGAGGGTTTCAAGATTATCTACTAATGATGATGTTTTTGAGAGTGCTCTTGATATGTTAAATGATTTTTTTTTTATGTAGAGGCTATAACCATCATTCTATAGCCAGTACGTGTATGGTAACCATTAGCAATAGAAAGGATATAGCTGCCCCCTATTTTTCATCTAGATCCTCTATCCATCAGACTTAACAGCCAAGAGGCATGAAAGATGGTTCTAGTTTGTTTTTTACATATTCCAGCAATGTTCAGCAATATTGCAATGTTATAAGAAAGAACTGGGCTATTTTGCTAGTTGACTGCAATATTGGGCAGATAGTTGGGGCACATCCTTCTTTTGTTTTTAGGAACAGTATGTCCTTTAAGAGGCTTTTGTGCTATGGGCCTAGAAGTATTGAAGTAGAGACCACCTGTAAGAAAGGAACGTTTCCATGCCATAATTGCAAGGCTTGTTCTACCATTTCCTCTGATGTTTGTTTTATTCATCCAGTTACAGGACATCTTTTTTCACCTAGATTTACAGCCACTTGCAGGAGCAGCAATCTGATATACCTGGTTACCTGAAGCTCCTGCTCTGGCTTTTATGTTGGCAAGACAACTAGACAGCTAAGAGAGCGTATACTTGAACATTTGGGCTATATTCATAGGAATATATTAACCAATGCATTAGCTAGTCATGCTATGTCCCATCCAGGGCATAATGTTTTTTTATTTTTAAGATGTTACAGTTACATAGACCTAGTGTCAGAAGGGGAGACTTTAATACTTACATTATTAGATTGAAACGTGTAAGTTAAAATGGATTATTTCCTTATAAGCCCATAGGTTATCTGGCCTTAATTCTGGGGTTTCACTTCAACCTGCCCTGATTAGGAGGCGGTGACTTTGATTGGTTATTCATAATTGCTTTAATTGATGTAGACTGATGATTGGTTAGTAATTGTATTAAATCAAATGTCTGTTTTGTTCTGCATGGTCTGATGAAGCGGCAACCCAGCAAAAGTGCTAACCTTTTGTTTTAATAAAAGTTTTATTTTATTTCACTGTTGCTTTTTTTTGGCATGTACCATGGTGGTTGACTCACATTTTGATTTTTTACTATTTCATATTTGATTTGTGGGTCACCTTTGGCAGTTGGCTTGCTTGTGTTTTTACTCGGAGACAAAAACTGCACAGGACAAAACTCATAAGTCACAGACTCTATGTAGTATTTCTTTTCATCGGCTTTGTTTCTTCTAAGCTGTGGTCTTTCTCAGGTGTCTGGTTTCTTTATTGTTTGCCACACATAGGTAGAATATCACATTTGCTTAGTAATGAGCATGTTTGCTGGTGCTGGACTTGCTATTTCTTTACAGAATCCTCTAATTGCATTTTTAAGACTGTAGCATCCTGGGCTTGGGAAAAGTCCTAGATAATGTAATTAGAAGCCAGAGCACATTACAGATTGTGTGTTATACATTTAACATTCAATGTATAATTGTTGCAATTCCTAACAAAAGCCAGAAACTGCTATCTTCATTTACAAATTCCATATAGAGAAAGATGCATTGCTATAACTAAGTGTGTGTTTTGGATGATAATGACAAAAATTTCAGATATGCAGAAAATGTAGGCATTAAGAGATGGAGTGTGTGTAAGTGTTTGTGGGTTTGGATTAGGTTTATAATTAGGGCTAGGTATGGGGATAGACTTAAAGCTATGCATGTGAGCTGTTGTGTGATGGGTGTGTAAATATCTTATGTTGTGGTAATGCTACAGAAAGGCATTTTCTAACTTGTAGGAAGGTGGTACAATGTGGTGAATTCCTCTGCTCATCTTTACTAATGGGGGCTTCTGTGCTAACCCTATCCCCTGCCCCTAATCGACAATCCTACACCTTTTCTTACAAAAAAACTTTATGTGACATTTACAACTGTTGAGAAAAAATAATTCTGAATGTTGTGGTAGAGCTTTGGTTTACAGATCACAAAAGGAAACTGTTTTCTTTTTGTGATCTTTTGTACTTTGGGTTTTCCGTAATAAAGTTTGGCATTGATTACACGCAGTTCTGTTTAGCTCTCTCTCTCTATATATATATATATATATATATATATTACATTCTTAAGAAAAGATCAATAGTTCACATATTTTTCATGCCATTGAAAGCATACATATTTCAGATTAATTCACATATTTTATTTTAACTACTTCAGGTTTTATGATATTTAAGTATATGACATCTGTTACATTCAGATTCTAAAAACTATGACATTTATACAGACCACACACACACACACACACACACACACACACACACACACACACACACACACACACACACACACACACACACACACGCACGCACGCACGCACACACACACACACACACACACACACACACACACATGCGCACAAACACTTTGTAATAAGGAGACAAAGCAAATATTCCATATTTAAGCATTTAATATGATCAGTGGCACCACATAAACAATTATAGTGCACATCATTATCATGGCATGAAACTACACATTCTTCCTTTATGGAAACAATTTGTTCTTTTAGAAAAATACAGTTATATGATAAACATGACATCTGTTTGATATATTTAGTACATTTTCAGTATTTCATATCCTTCAACGAGGTAGTTTTGCAGTGCTACTGCAGATACATATTTATTTACATTGGATTACCAGGATTACCGGGAAAGTTGGACTGGATAGAAGTCCATTTCACCAGAGATCTGGGGAGAAAAGCTACAAGTTATTACAAAACAATAAACAAACAAACAATGCTGCCCACATAATACAGATGTTAAGTTCTGAAGCTGTTTAGGATTCAGAACAATCTCTTTCACATTCCTTTTGAAGAACTTATTGATTGTTGAGTGAAAAAATGTGAAGTCTGAAGCCAAAGACAGAAGACTACAAAAAAAAAAATCCCCAGTGGTAACTTGGGCAGCTTTATAGCTAATCAGTGCTCTCCAGGTATATACACTGGCTTTGTATTTAATATTAGTGAGACAAGCACACCTGCAAGTCTCCATGAGGTCAACTGTTCACAGGCATAATCTTGCAGAAAACTGTCTATAACAAAAGGATAATCATGCAAAATGGAAGGAGGTGCTGCATGTTCATGATAACTAGAAGCCAGAAACAGTTTCATCTTTGGTTTCTAGTCTATTATCAAATAAAACATATATATATATATATATATATATATATATATATATATATATATATATAAAATATGCAAAGTGTGCATTAAGAAAGCTCTCCAGTTAATGGTAGTCTTGCCCCAGATGTAGTAAAATTTAAAACTAAGATGGAATAAAGGGGTTAATACTTCTAGGTATTGCACTGTGCACTAAGCAGGTAAAAAGATATGAAAAACAGATTATGTAGAGCATTAGCAGTCTAAGGGGAGGGGGCTTCGCAGCTTGATTTTCTAGTGCTCACTAGTATGAGCAGATAAGTTCATAGGTTATTACTACATTATTGGCTACAAGGACCCTTACAAGCCTAGATACTCATCCCAAACCATTCGTGTTCAAAATAACATGGACATCTATATGGGAGGCATATCACTAGGAGGTAGAGAAACAATTCAAAGGAAATACCATGATTAAAGGTTGGTTAATAAAAACTGAATCACTAAAAACAACAAAAAACAATCACCTAGGCTGAAGTCAATGGGTAGGTGAAGTATTTAAATAGATTAAAAGGAGTGACACAAAATCCACGGTGGTGCAGCGGTTAGCATTGTTGCCTCACAGCAAGAAGTTCTCCGGTTCAATTCTCAGCTAGGGTGCCTTCTGTGTGGAGTCTGCATGTCCTCCCTGTGGTCGCGTAGGTTTCCTCCGGGTGCTTCGGTTTCATCCCAAAGACATACTGTAGATGGATTGAACACTCTAAATTGGCCCTAGGTGTGAGTGTGTGCATGTGTTTGCCTTCTGTGGAAGGTTGGGTGCCAGGCTGGCAACTTGACACCGTAAAACTCCACTGCCAATCATGAGCGGACAGATGATCTGCTGTGGCGACCCCTAACCAGGAAAAGCTGAAAGAAGAAGAAGAAAGGGAGTGACACAAAATATGTTTGACCTTTCTGACAACAGCCAATGAAAGCATAGAGGGAGGGGATTCAGACAACAACAAAGGCACTGGGCCAGATTCACAAAGGCTTGCATGGAGTCTTAGAGTAGAGTAAGACTCCATGCAGCCAACATGTCTGCCGAGCTATCCAGGAACAGCCGGTAGGGGCGTGCAACTGAGCTCTCCAAACTAGTCCTACACGGACAGGGCTGGGATATGCAAATTACATCAATTGCAGGTGAAAGCCTTGCAAATGAGGTAAATTTGCGATCCAGGAAACCCGAACCTGTCTGAGTAGGAGTAGTGTTATTTGCAGAAATGTGCTCAGTTGATAACCGAGTACGGTTCTGCAAATAGCAAAACGGAGCCGTGTCAGCTGGAAAAAAAGGATGCATTCACAGGAGGAAGCATGCCAATTGTCAAAAATACGGCCATTGGCAATGGGAAGTGATGCAAATTAAAAATAAAATAACTTTTTTTTTATCCCGATCTCCGGGGTTTAACCATAGCGCAGCACTGCGCAAACGCGCTGCACCCTAAAAAGCAGAAAATTAATAATTAAGATCCACAAATGTGGATTTTATAGCTAAAATGAATTTACAATGCAAGGGAATGGCAGGCTGAAGACAACATGGCCACCGAGTAGAGGTTGCTAAGCGGGGAAGCTCAGTCTAAGATATGTAACTAAGCATTAGTAGGCAATCCTATGCAAATGAGCGTTAGGATTGTGAATCACAAGTTTACATAGCAAATGAGCACAGTCAGTGGAGTGTAGGAGTAGGATAAGGGGAGTAACAGAGTAGAAGATAGGTGACATCACGAGGGGGGTATGTATGAAAGGAGTGAAGCTCATTGGAGCAGAGTGACATGTGTCAGCTTACATTTACATAATAGTGAAAGAGGTGTGTCAACAGGTAGGCCAGGTAATTTCAAGAAATTGAAGGTGTATGCCGTGGATAACACCAAAGTTTCTAGCTGAGCGTGCATGTGCCAGTAAACGCGAGTAAGACAATCTGCGCACATGTAAGCGTGTGTGCACGCGTGTAGGCTTGAGTAAGCATATGTAAGGCTGTGTAAATGGTTGTAAGCACGTTTGCACCAGTGTGCGCGTGTTTTAACAAGAATAAGCAAGTTTTAGTCCGTGTAAGCATGTGTGCGCGTGTGTTACCTGCTGTGCGCGTGTTTGCGCTTGTGTGCGTGACACTCCCCCCCCCCCCGAGGAAAAGGAAGCACACCAAATAGTGGAAGTTACCATGGAGTACTAGCAGAGCTAGCAGGTGAAAACAATCAGAATCAGGCAATTTCCCAGGCAGAACACTAGCCCAGCCCAGCACTTAAAACTCTGCAAACAACGATCCATTATGTTTCTCTCAAGAGACACTGCAACACTGCAGTAAGCTAATAGAAGTGAAAACTGAAAAGGCTTCACTGAGACAAAAAATGTTAGGGGCTGCCATTGCTGTTATAAGGCGACATATGCAACATGCTGAGGGTGGTGATAATGCAAATGCTGTTGGACAACCCACAGTGAGGAGATGGAGAAGAGTGTACAGGCCCAGGGTTACCTACCAGGGGCTACATGAGCTGGAGATAGTAGAGCGCTATAGAGTGGACAGAGACCTCTTGCAGCAAATTGTTGAGCTGTGCAGGCCACACCTCACACACAGAACCAACAGAGGGGAACCCATCCCAGTGGAAACTAAGGTATGTGTTGGCCTAAGAATATTAGCAACAGGTACCTTCCAGAGACCAACTGGTGATATGATGGGCATATCACAGGCATCAGCATCCAGGGTACTGCACCAGTTCCTGGATGCCATGTCAGCACATGTTGGTAATCATGTAGATTTCCCCAATTCCTGTGAGGTATTGGCCAGCAATATGCATCTCTTCCAGCAAATAGCGGAATACCCTGAGGTAGTGGGTGCAATATACTGCACGCACATATCCATCAAAGCACCAGCTGGTGAGTGGGGTAGGGTCTACTTCAACTGCAAGGGCTTCCCCTCCATCAACTGCCAGGTCATGTGTGATGCCCAGGGCATAATGAATGTGTGTGCTGGCTGCCCTGGAAGCTACCATAATTCCCATATCTGGCATCTGATGCAGCTGTACCAGACATTTGCAATGGGGACATCCCACATGGTCACCTAGTGGGGGATGCTGGCTATGCACTGGAGCCATGGCTAATGACACCCATCAGAAATCCACACACAACTGAACAGGAATGCCATAATGAGGCACACGCACAAACACGAAATGTAATCGAGCGCGTGTTTGGGCTGCTCAAGTCATGGTTCCGGTGCCTGGACACATCTGGCGGAGCCTTGCAGTACTCACCAACTACATGTACCCAAATTGTCATGGTATGTGCTATGCTACATAATATGATCCTGTGAAAACAGCTGCAGCAGGACCAGCATAGGCCTGGGCCAAACATCCCCCCCCACCATTGCCAAGGCCATCACAGGCAGAGCATGACTTGGAGGAGGAACAACCTGAGCCTGCCCCAGTAGGCAGAAGGAGGCATGCCCAGTATCCTTTGGCCTTGGCAAAGAGGCATCACATAGCAGGCTCAGTAGGAACTCTGGAAATGATACCTCTCTCTGACCCGCACATATAGTAAAAGGGATGCCTATGTTGACACTACCTGCTTTCAAACATGTATAGGGAGTTTAGTATGTGCATCCGACATAGGCAGCCCTGCATCAACACCTGAGGCATGATTGCCATGTGTTAAGCAATATAAAGCAGTGCTAAACAGCATTTACCATCATGAAGTCAATGTAAACAAAATTGCACACACCAACTACTACAAATGTGGTCAATGTAGAGTAATATTGGCCAATGTCCAGCAATGATGGTTAATATTGAGCAATGTTGGACAAGCTGGGTCTAGGTAGGGCATAGCTAAACAAAAGCCAACATGCTCATATTTGCTCTACTGGCCCCTAAGCAGTCTGGTCTGCTCAGTATGAAAATATAAGTGGCAATGGGCCTCGAATCCAGGATACTGTGCACTATAGTCATAGTATGGAACCACTAAACCATAACAGTAGTGCAGTGGTTAGCCTGTATGAAGAAATGTTGATAAGTCTATGCAAAGTACTTCACAGAAACCCTGCATGTACAGTATAATTCCTGTCGAGTTATGACACAAAGATGAGTCATGCAGTAAGAATAGAACCTGACTTTCAACACACACAGTACAAATGTTAATAATGGACATGTAGACATACATCAACAAATGTAGTGGACCTCAGACAGCAACATACTGAAAGGTCACACTGGGCATGCTCACACACTTTGGCCATGTTGGAGTAAAGCATTGGGCCACACATAGGAGGCAGTTGCATGTGTTAACCCAGGAACCTCTCACTACACAGCAATCTGCCCTGTGCACACACTTATATGACAACAGACACATGTATAATATAGTGGAACCCTGCCATAAGCAAATATGTTCTGCAGATACCTAAGCAGTTCATATCAAGTGTGAAAGCAAAGATGATAAAAACCTGCAAACAGTATCAGCAATAAACATTGTGCATCATGAAAATTATCATAGGTTCAGAGGTTGATACTAGGCTATCTGCCCTAGGGCATGTACTAGCATAGCCAGAGTGAGTTTGGCTACTGCAACCCAGTTAAATCAGAGCACTGTGCCTGTGAATAGTAGGTCACACAAGATAGTCCATTTATGTTCACTGTATTGTGCCTCTGTCTAGCAGGGACCCAGAAGATATCCCATGGGTAAACATGCGATCACCCATCCACTTGTCAAGATGTCACCTGTAGGTGGTCAGTGGGTGGCTCTGCCTATGCAAAACCGGGACTACACTCTGGAGTGAGTGGAGGCTTTCTGAGAATAATCTGTCCCCCCAGCATGTCCTTTTAACATCAGTGCTGAGGTATATGTCCCTGGAGTGTGTAGCAGCAAGGGAGTTGGATATCCTGAGGTGGAGCATGTCCAGTAAGTCTGGGTCAGATATTGCCTTCAACTACAGGCACACAACACATCCGTGTAGGTGGTAAGTGACTGAGTAGAGCTGGAGTTACTGTATCGGAACTGTGCAGGGCATCTGTCTGAGTCCCTACATCCGCTCGAAGAGTAACATTTGTGGCCATTACAGTTGCTGCAGGTGTCAGGTAAGGTACATCCCAAAGGTGGCATAGTAACCAAGCATGGTCGTGAAGAGTATAGGGGCACAATGACCACATGTGATCAACATGTGAAACCATGTGGGATATGGTGGGCTATGTAGATGTACTGTCTAACTACTATGGCAATAGGATTGTCAAAGGCGAGAGTACAAACAGGTCGTGTCCCCAAACCCGAACAACTACTACTGTATGTAATGGATTACAACCTATGTGGTAATGTGTGAGCATCTTGTCATCCTCAAAGGGGATGGCTATGCAATTAATGGCATGTAGCCGTGGGCCATGGCTCAGGCACCATTCAACCTATCTCTGTGAGACCCTATATGAGTATGCATGTGCCAGCAGGAGAGCTGATTATGGCACCCAGTTTGCAGTCATCTGCGAACATGGGCAGCCATATCCCTCCTGTGATAGCCTGTACATCATATAACTTTGTACTGAACAAGAGAGGTCCCAGGACTGAGCCTTGTGGTATGCCAGGTGTAACTGATGTATAGTCAGACATGGCACCTGCAACACTGAGCATGTGGGTGCTATCCCTGTTCCAGGTAGCAATCCATCGTGTCAGATATGAGTCGATATTGCAGCTGGTGAACCTATGCATAATGGCTGAGTGGGGTATTGTGTTGAAGGGTTGTGCAAGGTCCAGGTAGTCTGTGTGGACAACTGTAACAACACTGATGGACCTGGTAACTGTTGAAAGAATATGAACAGGTCTAACAGGCAAGACCTGCCCACAACAATGCTGTAATGCGTAGGACCCAGTGTCTGTAGGTTTCCCATGTCTATGTGCATGAGTCCCATTACAATACACTCCATAGCTTTGCAGAACAGGCTAGTTAGCTTTTTAGGCCGATATTGTCTGTGGTCTGTTGTGGCAGTATTCAGTGGAGCGGGACTACTTTCGCTGTACACCATTCCGTGGGTACATATCCTGCAGTAACTCTTATATCGAACAGTGATGTAATGTGAGTGTTACTTCTGTCACGAAGGCTGTATACGACACAGGCCAGGACACTGTCTGGTCCCATTGATGCTGTGTTGTCCACTGTGGGGAGGGCAGCACTCACCTGTTTACTCGTGATGTCTGGGAGGTTACACTCTGTTGGTATGGACAGTACCACCTTAGGGAGGATGGGGGGGACACATCTGCACTGAACCTGTTTGCCAGGATGATGGCAATGTCAGTGGGTTCAGGGTATGTTTAGTCAGTATGCAGTAACACACAGCATATCAATGAGTGTCCAGCCAGGTACCTGAATCAATTGAAGAAGGCCTTGTGAGTGTCCGACGTGTCTGGTGCAATTGTCCGTTAGAAGCGTGTCTGACATAAATACCCAAGTGATTGTAGCAGTCTGCTAGTACAGATCACAGATGCCTTCCCTGCCTGGGATTGTGCTCTATCATGTAGTAGCTTCCTCCATTTGTTGTAAAGAGTATTAATGGCTGGGGTCTACCAGACAGGTCCACTGCCATTGGAGGAGTGAGTCCAGTTGTTATTTTGGATGTAACGACCCATGCGATCCACTAGGTGTCCATAGAATGTGTATGTAAAGGATTCAGCAGTCTGAGCCATACTTACCACTGACCCAGGGTCTCTGAAGGATACCACCATGGTTTGGAGGAGTGTGATGTTTGCTTTTTGGAAGTTCACCAAGATTACCCAGGATGGGTGTGGGGATGAGATAAAGTATGTTCTGCCCTTACCAATGAGGGGTATACTGCAGGTGTGGAACATAGAGACCCCATGTCGGTGATGATCATGTCCAATATGTTGTCCCCTCTTGTGGGTGTGGTGACCGGTTGTGCCATAGCATATGAGTTTAGAAATAGTAGCAACTGTTGGGCGAGGGTGTTGGGGCCTGAGTACTCTTCACAGCCAATGTGTGGGTATTTGACATCACCCAATATAATGGTGTTTGGGGAGACCTTCATATTGTCCAATGTTCCCAGGAAAGCTGAGTGAGGTTGCTGAGTTGGGGAGTGTGGTCTGTAGCAGGCAACAAACCAAAAGGCAGATTTGCACAATGTTAGGTGCATATGTATGGTCCGTGATACATTGTGCAGTGCTACCAACCCAGAGGTATGTGTATCTGTGATGTATATGAATACTCCCCCTATTTGTGTTGGCCATTCTGAGTTATGTGGTCAGAAAGCATGGTACGAAATACAACCTGGTAGTGCTGGTGTGCATGTGGGAGCCTCAGTCACATGTTTGTTAGTGCACAGATATTGCTATCCTCCATACTGAGGAGATTCCTGAGTGGGTGCAATATGAGGGTAAGACATCTGGTGTTGAGCAGCATTAACCTCAGTGTCGTGTACTCTGTAATGTGTATGGAGGTGGTTCTGTCCTTTGAGCCCTGCTTAAATAGGGCAGTATGGTGGCAGCAAGTGCCCTAGCCAGTATTGAAAAGTCCAAGGGTGACAGGTGCAAGCTGTCCATAGGGAAGGTACATGGCATGTCGAGCATGTCACCCCAGGGTGACAGACACTGTATCCCCTTTGAATAACACCAATATGTTAGCCAACTGTTAAACGCGATCAGTTTGTTGGTATACTGTGACATCATACTTGGTGAATGTAAGATGCTAGACAAGGTCAGGGTAATACTGGGCTGGGCTACATGATCACATAATTCCTCTATGTGTCATGTCATGTGGTCCAGGGAGGAACATCTGAGGTTGTACGCACCAGCTTGGACAATGATGGAGCCAGTCCTGGACTTGCTTTGGAGTTACCTGAGTGCATGTGTTATGTGGCGGATCCTGGCACCTGAGAGACAGCTCAAAGTGACTATTCCCCTGTCTGGCCTGGTGAGTGGGTCGATAGTGTGTTTGACATTAAGTGTCACCTATAACAAGTGTATCAGGTGTGTTGCTTAGCCCAAAGGGCAGTGACTGTGTGGCAGACTGACATTGTCTACTGTGTGACATGTGGGCATTGTAGTGGGGTAGCAGTTGTATGTGTGTCTGCTTTGGAGGTCTCTGCTGCTTAGGCATGTATGTAGAGCCTCCGAATATGTGTATGTGTGATAATGTGGTTTGTTTCACTATCAGTGTATTTGAGACTGATATGTGGTGTGTGTGGCCACCCTCACCATCTGATAGACTATGTCATTCATGGGCCGAGAGAGCTCAGTGTCCTGTATGTCAATATTGTTACATCTCCCACATATATGTGAGTGTGATGTGAGGAGGAGAGGGTTGTCTGTGTACATGAGGCAGATGTGACATTGTGTCATAACCACAATATTCACTAGCTGGACTGGAGAGTACACATGAAACTGACCCCTGGACATGCCACTGTATTATGATGACATACTCTGTAGCCTGATCACAAAGGATCAGTAGGGTGTTAAGTGTGTAAAAGAGTATAACTGGGATTAGTGCTTAGGTTTGTCGGTGTTTTGTAAAGAGTAGTTGAGAAGGAGTCCAGACTGAGAAACACAACATGTCCTTCAGCTATGTAATAAATAGTAATGTACACGCATATATGTGCTGAGTCAGGGACAACTGTACCTTACTGACATTGCCGACATCCTGTCAGACAGGCCCATGCATACATACCCACCCCCCCACTGACGCTAGTCCCTGACATCATGCCAGGAGATATCACGTGTAGAATGGCTGAACATCTCCCCCCAAAGCCAAAAGCATGGCAGCAATTGGATTACATTGTTTCCCAATATGTGTCATGCATGCACTACAGAACAAACAGACCCTGCACCTGAACAGTCTGTTGAGCCTCACCCACTCCACAGGACCTGGAACCGTCGAATGTGTTACAGCACCATATGGCACTCCTCACATGTGTGGGTGCACAACACACCATGGGAAGTATAGTTCAGTAAGCCTATAAAGTCTGATCTGCAAGGCCATGGAGTGCATCATGGCAGAAGTCATAAACAGAGCTATTGGAAACCGACAAACACACAACCCTACCAACTGTGGTATGTTCATGTGCAGATCATGGTTCCCAAGCATGCTACACCGTCTGCAAGGCAGCCACCCAGGACATACCTCACGGAACAGAGCTACACATGTCCCACATAGACTTTGAACAGCTCTTCATCAACATCACAGACACATGTCATATCCACAAAACCAACAATCTGTGCATAGATATGTGTTGACATATGAAGGGATGGCAATGTGTCCACAGATAGATCACACAAGGTGAGGCTCACTGGGTCCTGTACAAGCTGTTGATACCTGCCGACCTACATGGATCATTTCTGGGATTGCATAAAAATGTGTACACACATTACCATGTCCAGTCTGATAATGTCATCATCCTACAAATATACCAGGAGAACAAAAAACACTCAGTAAAGCATATAGCGCACTGTGTTTATGCGTATTTCTCTAGTGTCATAGCATAGTTAGATAGGGGTTTGATTCATCCAAACGCCAAGTGGGGGGGGGGTGTATGTGTGTAATTTCCTTTGAGAGGAGTAGCCTTTTTGGAGACTGGGAAAACACATTAAAAGAGGTACATCCCTCTTTGGAAAGTCTGATGATGTCAGCATCCTACAAATATTCAAGGAGAGCAGAACCCACCTAATAATGCATGTAGTGCGCCATGTTAATGTGTATCTCTCTAGTATCATAACATAGTCAGGTAGGGGTTTGAATCCTGCAAACGCCAAGTGTGTGTGTGTGTCGGGGGTATGTGTGTGATTTCCTTTGAGAGGAGTAGCCTTTTTGGAGACTGGGAAAACACATTAAAAGAAGTACATCCCTCTTTGGAAAGTCTGATGATGTCAGCATCCTACAAATATTCAAGGAGAACAAAAGCCACCCAGTAATGCATATAGTGTGCCATGTTAATGCATATTTCTCTAGTATCATAACGTAGTCAAGTAGGGGTTTGAGTCCTGCAAACACCAAGTGTGGGGGGATGTATGTGTGTGATTTCCTTTGAGAGTAGTAGCCTTTTTGGAGACTGGCAAAACACATTAAGAGAGGTACATCCCTCTTTGGAAAGTTCGATGATGTCGGCATCCTACAAATGTTCAAGGAGAACACAAAGCACCCAATATTGCATATAGCATGCCGTGTTAATGCGTATCTCTCTAACATCATAACATAGTTAGATAGGAGTTTGAGTCCTGCAAACACTGAGTCTGTGTGTGTACCACAGGTGGTCAATGCAGTGTGGGTTTTGCTTTTACTACGGTATGACAGGGGGGGTGTGTATGTGTGTGATTTTCTTTGAGAGGAGTAGCCTTTTTGGAGACTGGGAAAACACATTAAGAGAGGTACATCCCTCTTTGGAAAGTTCAATGATGTCAGCATCCTACAAATATTCAAGGAGAACAAAAGCCACCCAGTATTGCATATAGCGCGCCGTGTTAATACGTATCTCTCTAGTGTCATAACATAATTAGGTAGGGGTTTGATTCTTGCAAATGCTGAGTGTGTGTGTGTGTGTGTATGTACCACAGGTGGTCAATGTAGTGTGGGTTTTGCTTTTACTATGGTATGACATATGTTTCAAACAGTATGTGCATTGCACACATCGGGTATCTGCGTGTCAAATAAATTTGTGTACATGTGACCTCACTCAGTACATAGGTGTGAAGCTTGCATACTACATGAATACATTTGTAACCTTTGACAGATTGTGCCGCTGCTTCTCAGATCATAGGTCACATATGTATGTATGCGTCAAGCCCGGCCAATGTAGTGATCTGTGGCAAAGGACATCCCTGCCACACACATCCATGACACGTACTATAGAGTACTGTGAGTGAGGGTAATTGCTGGGGTATATGTCAGACATGTTCATACACAACAACAACTGGCAATAATGGACAGTCATTATAGGTGTGCACCAGCCCTGTGGATATGCATGCAGGTCCCTAATGTGTTATGAGAAACACTGAAGGACCCCACAATACCTATGGATATGTGGATACCAAGGGACAGATGACATAACACGTGTCTGTCTGTACACATTGGTACCCAACATACATGTTCAGGGCTACCACCTATGTGGTACTGTCGGGATAGTATGTATAGCAAATGTGGATGACTATGCCATAGACGGTGTACTGCTATACAGCATGTATTGGACAACAGGTATCTGTCTCTATGATTCCCTTGTGTAGGATATGCGTCCCATCCGGGAAATGCAGTGTAGGCCAATGCATGCATTTCCAGATGTGGATGGAGATATCCCTAGTGTGTTTGTATGTACCTAAGAGGGCTATATGTCACACAGGTGTGGTCCCAGGAATGTATGGAGGTCAATACCACTGGTTACTGTTATAGTATAGTACTGGAAGGATCCAACTGTTACTGAGTTCCCTACAACTGTGAGTCATTTGTCAGGACATCATCTAATGATTGGTTATAGTCATGCTGTTGAGGTGGTGTATACTACCAGATTGCAGATCATTGACAGATATCAACGGTATCACCCACAGCATAGTGCCAACCCATGTCATACACACATGTGTACCCATGTTAGTACATATCTGAAGTAGAATACATACTGGCCATCGAAAGATACCATGAGATGTTAACAATGTGTAGAACAGGGTATGTCGCACATCCCACGTGTCCACTATGCACGTACATGCAGACAGTGTGCACACACCATGTTCACAGATGTACACCAGCTAATTTGTAATGCACACATCACACACGTACTGTCCACTCACTAACACATGCTGGCAACACTGTACATTTCAGCCAAGTGGCACATGGGTGGACAATACATACTCAGACCTAATACTGGTGTAAACAATGCTACAATGACTATCAGAGCTGTGATGCATAATGCCTGTTCAGGTATACCTACAAGGATATCAGTATACTTTTCTGTTGGCAACTTGCTACTATTGCTACACTGCTATAATGTCACCCTGTGCATCAGAACCATGTTAGCCTATTCCTGCATCAATGTGACAGATGACAGGAGGTGGCACAGGTGTCATCATATGCACAGGGTGTGTTGTAGGTTTGCCAGAGCCTGACATTGACCCATCCAATCGGCATGTCTGTGTGAGTGTGTGTGTGTGTGTGTGTGTGTGTGTGTGTGTGTGTGTGTGTGTGTGTGTGTGTGTGTGTGTGTGTGTGTGTGTGAGGGGCAACAGTACTGCATGGGCCAATGTTGATGTAATGTGTGTGTGTATGTGTGAGCCCTAGTTGTATGGTAAATGTGTGTGTGTCTGCATGCACACAACTCCACCATGTGGCTGCCATATACGGGTGGTTGTGGGACAGCCACAGACTGTACCTGCTAGGCTGTACAGATCACTGTCTCCGGCCACAGACACAGTACCTGTGCCTAGCAGGGGTGCTACGGGCAGTATCGGGTACCAACCCTGACTGGGTGCTATCATCAGGGGCAGAGGTATGATGACTGGACCCATGTCCCTGCTGGGACTGACCAGCACCACATGCACGTGGTCTAGTAGGACGGTCAATGGACAGGTCAGCCCCAGCATTGCTGGGGCTGGTACTGCCACTACGGGAGCGGCTGTGATCTGTGGCCGTCCGCGACTACTGCCAGCTGATGCTGTTGCTGGCATGCATCCGCGTCAGCTTCTCATCCATCCTGCATGGTCCTGGCTCATGGTTAACACATTGTGGAGGACATCTAATGTCTCCCTCCAATGGCTATCAATGACCTTGGTGTAATTCCGGATGGCACCAGCAAGCTCTTGGATGCTATCATTGATAGCAGTGTAATGGTCCCTCTGCACCCTTAGTCCCTGTTGGGTGTACCGTTCCATATGTGCCTGTGCCTGCATTACAGCCCAGAACATACTGAAGGTTGTAATACCTCTGGGGGCACATCTGCCAGGGGCAATATGACCAGTGGTACTCCCCCGAGAACCCCTGGACATCTGCCTATGTGGTACCGTTCCGGTAATCCAGCTATGGCTGCTGTGAGGGGATGCACGTGCCATAGGTACCACACTCTCCTGGTCAACGCCAACTGTATGCTGTCCCTCAGCTACAGCCATTGGTGACGAGGGCTATATTGGCAGTATGAGTGTGTGCATAGATGGGGTTGACTGCTGTGTACTGTCGATTGGTGGACCAATGACAGACCCTGTCAGACCTACCTGTGCCACAATACATGTCTCATCATCTCCACTATTAGTGGCGGTGACATCAGGTTCCCTGCTGCATTCAGCCACCCCTAACTCAGCACCTGTGGAAGGAAGACAGGAAATACACTTTACAATCTGTACATGATGTTAGCACACATGCACACATGCACAAATGAACACATGCACACATGCACACATGCACACATGAACACATGCACACATGCACAGACATACACAGCTCACCACAGCACATACACACACACACACCAGCAATCCAACACATACACAATAGTGGGTGTTGGTGGGTGACAGTATCACAAGGAAAACAGTCACCACATACTTGTCAGCATGCAGACCATGTGTTGCTCAACACCATGCAGTGCAAGTGTTGACAGCCCTATCTAATGACGTTATACATGGCTTTGATACATGTGTGTAGTTGTTCAATGATTGGCTACATCCTGGAACACAATGTGTACATGGATACAACATTGCTGTGCAAGTATTATCTGCTCTGCAATGTCATGTGCACCATCACTCAATGGTACATATACCATGGCTGCATGTGTTATCTGTGTGACACATAGACTACCATGTCTGATGACAGTGTCTGTGTCCATAGCACATAATAGTGGGCACAGGTGTAGCAAATGCATGCAATGTACAGACATGGGATGAGTGGTGCATGTAGACATAAAGGAATCCCAATGCACAACATGGACATTGTACAGTGCTTATGGTGAGTGTGGGACATATTGCAGATATGTCGGTGCCAGCCATGACATGGCATGCTACACGACTGCAACATTAAACACCACACATACGCAATGTGTGTCATGTGATCTATACATTCAATAGCATTCCAGGACATATATGCGACTCTTTGTACAAATGGCGACTGTTGTGCAAAATGTGTATACTAGCATTTGTAAGCACGCACACAACATGCTATGCATGGTGTGTATAGGTGCATATGTTTGCACACACAGAACAATGAGGTGCATAGCAAAGACTGCTATGTGTAGTACTGTGGTCACTGTAACCAGATGGGGTGTAGTACCATGTGCCATCATCATGCATCTTGTGGTCACTCACAGCTACTACTGTGTGACAGACCACTGCCTAGCATGCTGTATCTGAACTGCAGTGCCGTGGATACATTCACTATTACACAGCCACTTTGTACATGGGTGTATGAGGTGCCCAGTAGGGAGCATTGCCTAACATGACTGTGTTATGTGTTGAGGAGTGTTGCACAGCCCCATGATAGGCCTCTACCCCTGAGGTACATCATGTGTGTGTGGATGACATGTGGGATACTGAAGTGTGACCTTACAGCGGGTGTGTGGTTACGCCATATGTAGCATGACTTTGTGTACTGCATGTGATAAATGTGTTATGTTGTGTACAGGTGTTGCAACTATGCCTATCCAATGTGCAGTATGGGGTTGCCACAACTGTGTGTCATGCTCTGTGTATTGCATGTCATTGAGGCAGCTACTGACATTACTGAGCTGTGCAACGTCTCACAGCAAACATGCACGGCATGCATTATGCGTAGGTGTGTTACGTGTACATGGCCTACACCTCACCTATGACATGCATATTTCATTACCAACATTGCAGGTATAACACACTCACCAGCATGGATTGGCTGCCCTGACATCACACCAGAGCGACCTATGAGAATATGAGAGGGTTCATCAGTGGCCACAACTGTGGCATTGCTACAGTGGGTATGCTAAACTGCAGTACAACAACAGTCAACAGTCACAGGTGTAGGGATATTATTCAAACTATCTGTATTGCACAAGACTAGGCAGCGGAACTGCTAAACACACAGTACACATCTCACGTACACATAATCTAACAATACAGTTAACTGTAGTCTACAGATAGGGTATGTTACCTACTTGCTCCAGGTGGATATGCTGGGTGGCTCCGGCCTCCATTACAACACATGTCAGAGGTTGATGTAGCTGTTGTCCAGGAGCCACCACGCATAGGAGCAGCTTCTCTGTTCTGGTGAGGGGTGGGTGAATGGTCACCCCACCACCTGTGGCAAGCTGCTGTCTTTGGATATCAGACGCATGCCACCAGACTTGTCTAATTAAATCACTGCAGTGATGGCATACCTGCTCATATGTCCAGTTATGCATGCCTATGTCATTTACCTGACGAACAAGTTCCTGCCACAGTGCAGTCCGCTCCTGCTGGTGCTGGCTGCTTCTGGAGAAGAGCATTGTGTACCACTGCAATAGGCTGTCGAGTATCACCTCTTCCTCATCCGCTGTGTACGCTGGGTTGCGTTGGTGGGGCATCTGGCTGAAAAAGATATGAACAATATGTGTGAGAGTGTCTTGTGGCACACTTTACACCTTTACCCACAGATATCACTTTACTAACATATATACCATCCTATTGTCTGTCAGAGGTTACACACGTTCAATACCACTTATTGGTTCTCAGGCCACAACTAACTGACACTGCCTGGCAGACTCTATATATCATACCACTATACAACAGTACCCAACACACTGTTTGTGACACATTGCACAACCTCAAGACAGGGGTGTATATCACACCAATGCATGAACAGAGATGTCATCCATTGCAATGGATGTAAAGTACAGGTACAGTAGTACCAATCAATCACCCTAGTCATTGATGCCATAGCCCTGCCTAACAGATGTGTCCAGTTGTTACTATAGGTGGCATACTGCTGTAACAGACTATATATGTTGCTGGATACACATGTTTACCCTGTAACACACATATGATTGCAGCCATTGTACAGGCATAATCACACACACATCAGGCAAACATACAATGCACCACTGTATGCCAACACAGATGAGCATTACCTGTGTACCATGCGGTACTGTGTGCCACTACTTACACACCCTTATGCCTGCATTCTGTCCTCTGTGCAGACTACAGAAAACACACATGACAGTGTTTCCAAGCAATGTGAACACACACCATACTGTGCTGTTTAGGCCTACAGCTTCAGGTAGTACTACAGTTCATATTGGTGATGGATTCACCAGCAGTACCACTCACTAAGCATACATGTATTGCTTTAGCCTACAATGAGACACCACATTCGTCAACGGAGAACTACGTCACATCTTATGCCGTACTACTATGTCTGCCTAACAGTACATTACACATCAGTTGCTGTCCTCACAGCTAGGATAGTCACTACCATGTCAGATACAATATAACACTAAGCTATCACACCTTTACAGACCTTGCACACATTCAGCGTTACACTTATTCAACCTCACATAGCAACTGTTGCATTAAGTACATGTGTGAGTGCATAGTGTCATAGGTAGGTAATATGGTATTGGCCCTAGGGCCTATGGCAGCTTAGCCATATGCTACCCTGGCCTTTGGCACACAAGTACTTTGATTTCACTTGCCCCTGCCAACCTGAACCACATAGGTGTTTCCTGGGGTGTATTACCAATCTCCCACACAATCATCAGGGGTATTTATAACAACTGCTAAGGAGGAGCCTTCTTTGCTATTGCTATGTGGTCAATTCCGGTGTATGGCATATCTCTGAGATGGGAACCTATCCCTCCAGCATGTGCTGTTTAGTGAGATGACAAGGTTTAGGGCCCTAGAGCGTGTATCCCGGAGGGATTGTGATATGTTGCCATGGTGGTTGTCACCCAGCTATGGGTGTAACATACCTCTGTGTGTCCGGCAGAGGTCACCTCTGTGTGGCCAGTATGCAATACAGTGTAGTTGTGGTTTTGTGAGTTAGTCTGCATAGGGCATCTGTTTGCGGCCAGTATTACCCTCTGGGAGGTCTGTCTGTGGCCTGTTCACCTGGTGTAGTTGTCATGTGAAGTACATACCACACAGGGCATTGTGATGAGTAGAGGGGAACTCTACCCTATACTTCCATAGATGACACACCTGTTGTCATGACACATACCACACAGACAGATTACAGGTGTAGTGTGGCACTGTCTTCATCAAAGCTGAGGCTACTGTCCACCTGTGTCCCATGTTCCCTTATCACACCTTCACTGTTAGGTGGGTCTCTACCTATGTCCACTATTTATGTGGTGTAGTAAGACAAGGATGGGGGTACCAGGAAGTGTGGTAGGGGGCGCCGTGGAGCCCTTTTGCCTAGGGCACCAGTTGACCTAAGGCCGCTCCTGCACACTGCATGCTGTTTTCTAAGCCACACACTACGACCTACATGGATATATGCACACATCAACCTTCACTGACAAATATCTGTCCACCCTTCACTAACAGTTGCAGTATGTCCCTTGCCTTATGCACATGTGCAGATACAGATCGATACATACTGCTGCCACACATGGATGATTTTCAGTGTGTAGAGTACTCTTCAGGAACATCTACAACATGCCAACACATACATGTGAGTTACATACCTTACCTTTGTATTTTCCTGCTCCGTGTGTTATGGTTTGGTAGTTTTTTTTTTTATTGGTGGCTTGTTTTGGGTTTTCGCCCTCTATTTAACTTTCTGTCTCAGTTTCTCACTCTGTTCTGTCTCTGTCTCAGTCTGTGTCTGTGTCCGTGTCTCTCTCTCTCTCTCTCTCACTCTCTATCTCACAGCACCTGCAATGATACAGCCTGCTTTTCTAGGTATCTGCACTTGTGCATGTGACAGCCTCTGCACCAGTTGCTGCCCACCATTTAGTAATTGCATGCAGCCTGCTGTTTGGTGATTGCATTACTCACTGTGATTGCAGCCCACTGCTATAAAATGCTAGGTTAGGTAGGCATAGCCCTTTCAGATTTCCAAGGTGGGGCCCATGCTTGTTTGCTCTGGACACCGTTGTGTCAGTCTGAAGGTTGGTATATGTCTCTTATCTGATGCTAGGGTTGTAGCCAGTTATATGCATGTTGTACTCAAACCTGAATGTTGCTGCTTCCAGTACACACATCTCAGTGTAGACATGTATGCACCCCATCCAAATGCTAACACAGGATACATGGGAGTATGTACTTTTTTCTCACTTACACAGTTAACTGCCATGCAAATGTGGTTATTGCACTGTATTCCTGTGGCCAGTATTTATCCTGGTCTGATACTGTGTGGTGTTTGTAAGGTGCTACTGTAACATTATTCCCTGCTAGGATGGCTGGTTCTCCTTTCACAGTCATGTCATGCAATTCCACAACCACTGCTGGTAAAGACCCACAGAAAAGGATTTGTGTTATACCATTCCTAATTTCCATTTCCATTCCCTCATTGTAATGCATGATATACTTACTTCAGAACCAAGTTATTTGTATGTCTGCTGTGGCTTAGTGGTAATTCATGCAGTCTATTGTGTCAATGGTTGGGGGTTTCAGATTGGAAGAGGTTTTTTCTTTTGATGCTCAGCAGAACAATGGCCCTGCCATAGAGTGACTAAGGCACTTTTAAGCAGTTGTAAATGGGTTTCCACGGGTTTGGGTGACACTTAGCGATGTTTAGCTAAGCGTACACATGCGCACACTCGCTTAATCCCACTTACTACTGCTTAAAAGTGCTTACTCCCGCTAACCCCGCGCTAATTTCTTATGGGGAGATAGAAAAGTGGTGAAAAAGGTGGCACAAAGAGGGACAGACAGTAGGTAAACAAGCTCGGGATGTGCAGGACAGGTGTAGGGAAGGTCCATAGCTGCCCATTTCTTTAACAGCAACAGCTGTGCATATGCAATGAATGTGGAGTGAAATTTGAAACATTCCACCCCTGGGAGAGGGGTGAGGACAACAAAGTATGTTGTACTGCCAATTCTAATTATCAGCTTACATGTCCAATGGACATGTGTACGAAATGGGCAGCTATGTATGGGGCATAATTTTTTGTGGGTACAGATTGCCCTTTTTTTTTGTCAGGTGAGAGTGGGAAGTGAGGTAGAGGAAGTAGGTATGTCCAGGGAGGTAGGTTGGGTAGGTAAACAGACAAGACAGACAAGACACATACAGGGGCAGTGTATGACACATGGGGTGGGTGAACACAATTGACGGGGTCGGATGTTTGGAAATCGCAAGCCCATGAGCCCACAGATGGTAACAGTGGAACTGAGATTCCCACCCATGGGCAGTCAACCTTCACAGCCCCGTGGGTGGCTGTGTTGGGGGCTGCATAGGATGGGCAGGCTCACCCGTGAGACATGCCACTCTCGCCTCGAGCTGGCGTAGGGGATCAAAGACTGAATGCTGGATCTCCCTATGCACCACAACCCGGACCCTTCGAAGGGTAACAGGTGGCCCTTCTCCACCCACGCTTGCATGGAGGGGACTAGCCCCATCCCCTGCAGCGCTTCCATCCAAAGGTGGCACAGGACCAATGGAAGAGGGGAGCCCAGACTGGGCACCGGACCTGCTGGTGCCAGGTGCACTCGCCAGCTGAGGAGGGACAGGTGGGTCCGCTGAGACCGGCCTTCCCATACGTTCTGTGATTAGGTGTGTTTAATTACAACATAAGCAAAACAGCATTCCAGATTAGTTGTAACAGCATGCAGTAATATTCCCATTAACCCAACACACCAAGGTTGCAACAGTTGAACAGCAAGCATAACACATGCATATATTGAACCACAGTGGATATTCGAACAGAATGCAGGGATGTTTGGTAGCAACAGGCCACCATGATTGTGGTGTTTAAACAGGGCACATGTATCAACATGAATGCAAATATTTATAGAACGATAGGACATATGTCCCAGCAAATATTTAAGATTACACATACCCATTGAGGTGTGGAATTGCATGGTTTATGCCCATACAGTACGGTGTAGAAAAAACCTCGGTTAACATCTTATAATTACCTTTTTGTCTACACTACATTCCTAGTGACTGCAAGTGTATATCCCCTACATGTATTATTACACTTGCCACCATACATTAGGTTGTGTAATGGGTTTGGCTAGTTCAATATATGCCTAACCTATATCTGACATGCTAACTGTCCAGGATGCAGATGTTACTGCTACATATTTCTTGATTGCATTTATATTTCTTTATCTACATATCTGGGATGTTTTCACATGACATTTTCACTTCGATTTGTACAGAACCCTGCATTTCTTGACACACACTCACATTTCTGGGGAAAAATAACATGCTACACATGTGCCAGATTTACTTATTCATGCCAGCCAGTAACTGACTGTTGTGGACTGTATATATGTTTCACAGCTACTAGCACTTCCATCACCCACTTTATATGGGACTGCACAACTCTGGGTTGCCAGCACCTTTTCAAACAGTACTGTTTGTATAATGCAAGGGTACAACAACATTTCAAACTCTGTGACACACACACACTCTGGGTTTTAGACCTTTATTAATGACATTACACACTTTTCCACAGGCTCACTCCTTTATTTGTTTTAACGGTGTATATGGCAGACATGTTCAAGACATATTATACCTTTATTAATGGGTCAGAACACTCTTTTTTTAGGCTCACTCACTTATTTTATATGACAGTGCCTGCAGAGATTTTATTCCAGACATATGTTTCCTTTCTTAATGGGTTACTACACTCTTTTTCTGCCTCTCTGATGTTTTTATCTGACAGTACATGCAGAGGACTTATTCAGGCAATTTTATGGCTGTATTATTGGACTACAACACTTTCTTTCATGCTCTCTCCCATATTTTATATAACAATACATGCAGAATAATCACTAACCTGCCTGGTGGCGCAGCCTTAGCAGCCTATCAGCATAGGCTTGCTGATTTGCAGCATGGTCACCTGCAGCTGTAAAGTAAATGAAGGGATATTGAGACATACCTATCCATTATACATACTCCATTATCAATTCTTACATACTGCATTCCATGGCTACATACTCAGTTGTGGAGCATCCCGAATCCCACGGGCCTCCTGTATCCATTGGTTCAGGTGGTCCTGCTTTCATCTCTTCAGGTCTGCATGGTGGTTATGGACCTGCTCACCAGTCCGAGGAATGCCTGTGGCACTGGTGAGGTCACGAGTTAACCGGTTCCAAGCCTCTGCCTTGTACAACGTCCCTTGGAACTGGCCCTGCAGGAGTCTTGACTCATGATGGTGGACAAGGAGCCAAACCATGTATTTTGACTCCTCAATGCCCCAATGTTGCACAAGGAAGCATGTTCCCTCTCCGACACCAGACATTCTAACTGCAGATGTGAGCTACAATCAGTTATGGCGTGTATTCCCACCTGTGGGGCTTAAATATGCAGCATTTCCCGCACTTTTTTGTGATTGGCTGTTTTGTAAAATTCTCGGCTGACTGCAGACCTGCTTAGTAATGGTTAAACTAACATTAGTAAGTATATGAATGTTAACAGTGGCTGTGTTCCCTATGCTGTCATGGCTTAGTGGTTCTGTACTTTGCTTCTGATACACAGAGTTTTGGGTTCAAACCTTGTCATTTATTTTATTTTCATACTTTCCAGACAGGCTAGGGGTGTGGCTGCATTTAAGCAACTTTGCTCTACGTTGCTCCTCGGTGTCCTACAGTGCCCTGGTTGGCCCGGTGTGCACGTTCGCGCAAACACATTGCGCTGGGTAAAGCACTGTTAAACTATGGGCAACTCTATTGCGCTGGGTGCAATTTTATATTGGGATCCTTTAAAATATTTATTTTATTCACTGATACATTGGCCATTTCACTGCTTTTTAGTTATGTTTAAACATATATGTTAGGTATTATTCCATATACTGATTTAAAAAATAAATACGAAAGGGAGTGGTGGGACTCGAACCGTGGATGCCTCTTCTTTGTGCGAACGCTCTACCATTACGCTAGTGCTATTTGGTGTGATTTGCATAAACATTCTTTCTTATGCTCTTCCATGTCAGAATTGCTAACTGTAGCTAAGCAATGGGCACACCCGTGCACACACGCACAAATACGGGCAGCTATTTTGGGAATTTAAAAAAAAATAATGTTATGCATTTTAGAATTGTGATGGGGGTTTACAATATCAGACAGTGAGGTGTTGGGTGCAGGGACATTTGAGCGGACTCGCTCTTGTTTATTTGCTTTTGTTTTAAACATTTGCAGGGGCGTGTACATTTAGACTGCTCGGCAGTCGGACACGCCCCCTGCTTTCTTACACGGTCTGTGTAAGACTTACGGTTGAGTCAGCATGCCCTCATGCATATTCATGGAACGCTGATGTCATACCATTTAACTGCAGCCTCCGAGTAAGACTTATTAAGTCTTATATGGAGGATTTGTGAATCCGGGGGACTGAGTTTAAGCGTGTGTTGAGAACTGGGTGGGAGAGAGTAGGAACATTTTTAGCCACTTAACTCTGTTGTTGATTGAACTGGAACTAGCAAGAAGAGGTATGCCAATGTTTGAAAAACAAATCTCTTCAGTCTCAACAGCTATTCTTATCAGCCAATAGTAAATACACCTGCCTAAAACCAATTAGAACTCTTTCAACTAGCCTTTCTATCAGTTCTCTCAAAGAAATAGAGATCCAGATTTAATTGCAACCGAAGATTATTTAAATGTCAAAATCAGTGCAGTTGTTTAATGGAATTATTGAATACAAGCTTTAAAAGCTTTAAACACTTTCCCCAGATGTTGTAGGGTTAGAATCAACAATACTGATTAAATAACTGAATGGTGTAGAGCAGCTTAAACAGATGCAGGCTGATAAATTAAAAATAGATGAGTAAAATCAGCTAAAACAGATACAGACTGTTAAAATTAACTTATAAACAGATGAAAAAAATGAGATGTTTCTCAGCAACTTAGCTGTAGTGTTGAATTGACAAAAGCAGAAGTGCCAAGGTTTGAAAAAGCTGTGTGAAGGTATTCACAACTCCTGCAACTAGCCTGGCTATCAATTATATCACAAAAGGAAACCATGATTTAATGCCAACAGCAATCCACTCTTACACTACCAGACAGTACTTGTGAATAATGACTGTAATAACTTTGGACAGGACTGCTATCAGATATAAATATCATATACCCCTTATAAACCCCCACATTTTCTACAAGTAGGATATTTTTGTGCACTTTCCTTTAGCATGTTGTATTCTCTGATAGCACTGCTTTGGGAAAATCAGATGGTAGCAGTTTAGCAGAAACCAACATAAATAACTATACAGGTTAATGCCATAGTGATTAAAATGTTTTTTATTGTGTGTACCACTGAATGAGTTACTTTCAATAAATCTTATTACCACTAATTTACAAAGCTGTTCAAGATAGAAGTTGTCTTGGTTACAAACTCTTAATACAGCTCCAGTGCCGAATATTTTATACATAATCAAGTAGGTAAAAACACACAAAAGAAAATAAAATAAAAATAAAAGTCACCAAAGAACACAAACAAAAGGCTTTTATTTCCAAGAAACACATTTGAGTGCTTTTGTCTTAAAATAAAGACTTCTTCAGTGTCAGAAAACTAAAACCACTGCAATATATACACACATCCAGAAGCAATATGCCAGTCAAAGAATACAATTAATCAACTACCACGGTGACACCAAAACACCAATCAAACTGTGCTTTGACAGTAAACTAACTAAGACATAGTGTTGAACATAGTAATGCATAAATAAACAAGGATAAAATTGGCCAAAACATGAATAAAGACATAAACAAATATAATAAAGACTGGGGACCATTGCCTTGTAATAAAATAATAAGATACAAATAATTAAACCTTAGCAGCTCTAATCTTTAATATACTATAAATGGAAATACTATCATAAATGCCAGGCAAAAGAGTAGCATTAAGCCTCATTTGCCAACATAATTCTTTGTAAAACAAGGTAACATCTAAATCTCCACTAAAAGGTGTCACAGAACCCCTATCGATGGCAAAAAAGGTGAATTTTTTTTAACATTAGAACACACTGGAAATGAAAAAACAAGACATTAGTAATCTTTTTCTTACCAATATCATAAAAATGCTCACTAATCCTGTCCCTTAACCTCCTTTTCATTTTACCAACATAAAAGGCCTCGCACGAAGAGCATAAAGCTAAATAAACTGTGATATTACAATTCACCTTCCCTGGACAGGGAATCAAATGAACATACTGATGGACAACAGCATATGGTCCACTATGAATAAACCTATAAGCCTTACAACATCCACATTTCTGCATTAAACTATGAATCCACGTAGCTCTATCCATTCCTGATTCAAAAATATTCTTCAAATTTCTCACTTTGGAATAAATAATAGTGGAAAAACCTCCCTCATTGAATACTAAATTCCAGAATTTTCTGACAACACCAACATACAAATGTGTTGCATTACTAAAAGACATAACTAAGGAAATTGTACTATCAGTGGAACAAGGAGTGTTATGTATAGCAACATGGGTATCAGAAATAGAACTGGGACTGATGTCCCTCGACTTTCTTAAGATGGGTAAAAAATTATCAGTCGTATGTCTCATAACCTCAGATTTTAAATTGTTTGGAAAGTTAATAGGGTAACCTCTGTTCAAAAATAGACACATCAAATGGTGTAATTCTTCAAAAAATACACTATCATTGGAAATAAACCTCAACAGTCTCACCATTTGACCTTTTACCACTGATCCTTTTTGGAAATGGGGCCGGCAACTATCAAAATGCAGATAGGTGTTGGTAAATGTTTCTTTTCTAAAGATAGTGGAGGTAAAGCAACACTTGGAAGTGTCTTTCCCATGGGTTAAATCTAAAAAAATAATAGAATTAGGGTCAATAATGTATGTAAACCTCAAAACATTTGTAGAGGTACCCCATAAATTATAAAAATGCTCCCATTGTTCCCTAGTACTTTTCCACAAAATCAACACATCATGTTCTCCCTGTGTTCGCGTGGGTTTCCTCCGGGTACTCCGGTTTCCTCCCACATTCCAAAGACATGCATCTGGAGCATTTCTCCCCGGGCCTCTGCTGAAAACAGGCTCTTTGGAACCTAGTCGGACATTCCCGGTCAACAAATGTTAAATAAAATAAATAAATAAATAGTAGCCATGTACAAGGGCCAAAAAGTCAGGAGTAAAAACAATGGTCTTCTCCCACATTGCAAGCACAATATTGGCATACAAGAGAGCACATGTGGACCCCATGGCTACACCCGAAACCCAGTGAAAGTATTTTCCTTCAAACTTAATAAAATTGTTAGTTAAAATAAGTTCCAATGGGGCTATAAGAGTGTGAACTTCCTCAACAGATAGTGTGGAAAATGTGTATAAATATTTTGAAAACCAAGCCACACCAATATCATGGGGAATCACCATAAAAAGTTTTACCACATTGACCGTAATAAATGTAGCACTATCTAAAAAAATCCAGGGACTGCAAATTCTCCAATAAATTCCAAGAATCCTTAAGAATATGCTTTTCTACCTCCAAAATTGACTTACATTTAAAGTCCACATATTTAGCCAAGGGCTCTGTCTTGGAACCCTTGGCAGAGACAATAGGTCTGAGGGAGGATCGTGAGCATTTTTATGAATCTTTGATATACCAAAGATGTATACCAACTTAGGTTTGTCTACATTCAGAAATTCTCAGACATTATGAGACAATTCATCCTGCATAACCATATCCAACAATAAAACATCCAGTCTGGCAAAGGCCATATTGATCTCATTTAAAGACACCCTCACATACGTGTTCTCATTAGCCAAAAGTTGACTCATTTATGAGGAATAAATAGTACTATACATAATAACCACCCCACCACCTTTATCCAGTTTCATAAAGGGGATGCTGCTATCGAGAGCCAAACACCAAAGAAGCTCCCTTTCAAACAATGACAAATTGTCAACTGATATTTTACTATTTTTGTCATACATCAGTCTAAACCAATATTCACATAACCTTTCAAAAATAGAAACAAAAGGGTTCATGGGTGGTAAATAAGTTATTTTCTTACAAAGCTCAACACTATTGTCATTAGTAACAACATTTCTTATACACACTGAGCCGAGTGGAGGAGGGGTATTGACTACAACTCTGATCTGAGATATATAACACAAAGTATCCTTTTTTTGGCTTATTTATACTGGTTATTGCTTCTATCAATTTATGTATAGCACTTTTTGCTGCCTGCTGCATACCTTTTACTGTATTTTATTGTTATTAACTAATCTGCATGGTTAAACTAAAATCGTCTGCCTTACAGAGCCCGAGAAATAAGTTTTTTTACTGTCACACTGTTTGTAAAACTTTATAGCTAGTTTCACTGTATTTCACTGTGCTCCTTTATCTGTTTAAAAACTTTCATTTTGTGGCTCACTGCTGTGATAAACATTTCTATAGTGGTTACTGTCTAAAAGAGTGTAGGCTACTAGCTTTAGTATTGTCCCAGTTCAGATTTGTTGTCTTTGGGCCTGTTTGTTTTTGCAGTGATTGTTCTGAGCACATAACCAGACCATCTTGAATTAGAAGAAGCCTTTCTTTACCTTTGTGGCAGGATTGAGTTGATTGGCTGCTGGCTAGTGGGGGTTGGGTGGTCTAGGGCTTGGAGTAAGCACTCATTTGTTCTTTTAAGCTTTTTTTAAAAAAAAAAAGTTGTCTAAGGTTGTATCTTCTGGTATTTAAGCCCTAACTTTGACAGGGTTTCTGTCTATACACACTGAGTCGAGTGGAGGAGGGGCATTGACTACAACTCTGATCTGAGATATATAACAATAAGTATCCTGTTTTTTGGCTTATTTATACTGGTTATTGCTTCTAGCAATTTATATATAGCACATTTTACTGCCTGCTGCATGCTTTTTACTGTATTGTATTGCTATTTTCTTTTCAAGGACCCCAGAAACTACTGCCCCATTAGCCTAATGAGCCTGGTCTGCAAGGCCATGTCATGTATCATCATGGAACTTATAAACAAAGACATTGGTAATCTCCAAATTCTGGACGCTACCCAGTTTAGGTTTGTAAAAGGTAGATCATGTCTCCTAAACCTGATTGACCCTTTTGAAGCAGTCACCAAAGTCGTAGACGAGGGTAAGATGGTTCACACAGTCTATCTAGATCTCACCAAGGCTTTTGACACCATCCCCCACTCTGGAATTATAGACAAACTCACTAAACTAGGTATAAATCCCTATGTCACAAGATGGGTTGTCAACTGGCTCACTGACAGAACCCACACTGTGAAAGTGGCAGACTCCAAATCTGACTTCAGACCAGTGACAAGTAGAGTACCACAGGGTTCAGTTCTGGGTCCTCTCCTGTTTAGTATCTACTTTTCTGAAATACAGGCTAACACAGAAGGTCTTTGGCTAACAAAGTTCGCAGATGACTAAAACTAGGAGCCATAATTGAAACTCCAAACAATGTGGACATCCTACAGAAGGGCCTCACTGAGACAGATGCCTGGTGTCAAAGCCATGGCCTCAAGCTCAATGCCAAAAAGTGCATTGTCATCCCCTTTGGTAAAAACTCTGTACCCATGAGCTACCACATAGGTGGTAGTCTACTTAACACCAAAAGTGTGATAAGAGACCTTGGGACACAGGTGGACAGTAGTCTCTCCTTTGATAATCACATCGCCACAGTAGTCAGGAAATCCTTCTATGTGGCACACCTCATCACAAAAGGTTTCTCATCCAGGAAAAAAGAGGGCATTGTTCCCCTCTACTCATTACTCATTAGACCCATTATAGAGTACAATGCTCCTTTTGGTATGTACCTCACAAGACATCTATAACAACTGGAAAGGCACCAGAAATACCTCAAAAAGAGGATTACTGGCCTCAAACAGATGCCCTACGCAGACCGTCTCAAAAAACTCCAGCTTTACTCCATCGCATATCGCCTACTCAGAGGCAATCGCTGCCTAACATACAAAGTTATGTCAAACCCAGAGCTGTTGGACATGCTCCACTTAAAGAAATCCCAATCCCTCTGAGCTACACACTCTAGGGACCTAAACCTTGTCACCACAATAAACAGAACATGCTGGAGGGAGAGATTCCTGTCCCAGAGACTTCCCATACCCTGGAACAAACTACCTATCTATATCAAATAAAGCTCCTCATTAGCACTCTTCAAGAAAAATCTTGATGATTGGATGGGAAATAGGAAATTCACTCCGGGGATCACCTCTGTGGATCTGCTCGACAGGGGCACAGGAAAATAATTTTCTTGGGTGGCGAAAGCCAGGGTACCTTTTTGGCTAGTCTTGTATAGGCCCTAGGGCCGATAGCCTAGTACCTACCTATGAATCTATGGACCTATTAACTAATCTGCATGGTTAAACTAAAATTGTCTGCCTTACAGAGCCCGAGAAATAAGTTTCTTTCTGTCATACTGTTTGTAAAGCTTTATAGCTAGTTTCACTGTATTTCACTGTGCTCCTTTATCTGTTTTAAAACTTTCATTTTGTGGCTCACTGCTGTGATAAACATTTCTGTAGTGTTTACTGTCTAAAAGAGTGTAGGCTACTAGCTTTAGTATTGTCCCAGTTCAGATTTGCTGTCTTTGGGCCTGTTTGTTTTTGCAGTGATTGTTCTGAGCACATGACCAGGTCATCTTGAATTAGCAGAAGCCTTTCTTTACCTTTCTGGCAGGATTGTGTTGATTGGTTGCTGGCTAGTGGGGGTTGGGTAGTCTAGGGCTTGGAATAAGCACTCATTGGTTCTTTTGAGCTTTTTTAAAAAAGTTGTCTAAAGTTGTATCTTCTGGTATTTAAGCCCTAACATTGAGATGGTTTTTGTCTATACACACTGATCCGAGTGGAGGAGGGGCATTGACTACAACTCTGATCTGAGATATATAACAATAAGTATCTTTTTTTGGCTTATTTATACTGGATATTGCTTCTAGCAATTTATATATAGCACTTTTTACTGCCTGCTGCATACTTTGTAATGTATTTTATTGCTATTAACTAATCTGCATGGTTAAACTAAAATTGTCTGCCTTACAGAGCCTGAGAAATACGTTTTTTACTGTCATATTGTTTTAATGCTTTATAGCTAGTTTCACTATATTTCACTGTGCTCCTTTATCTGTTTAAAAACTTTCATTTTGTGGCTCACTGGGTTGATAAACATTTCTGTAGTGTTTACTGTCTAAAAGAGTGTAGTCTACTAGCTTTAGTATTGTCTCAGTTCAGATTTGCTGTCTTTGGGCCTGTTTGTTTTTGCAGTGATTGTTCTGAGCACATGACCAGGCCATATTGAATTAGCAGAAGCCTTTATTTACCTTCGTGGCAGGATTGTGTTGACTGGTTGCTGGCTAGTGTGGGTTAGGTGGTCTAGGGCTTGGAGTAAGCACTCATTGGTTCTGTTGAGCTTTTTTAAAAAAGTTGTCTAAAGTTGTATCTTCTGGTATTTATGCCATAACTTTGAAAGGATTTCTGTCTATACACACTGATCTAAATGGAGGAGGGGCATTGACTACAACTCTGATCTGGGATATATAAAAATAAGTATCCATTTTATTTGCTTATTTATAATAGTTATTGCTTCTAGCTATTTATATATAGCACTTTTTACTGCCTGCTGCATATTTTTACTGTATTTTATTGTTATTAACTAATCTGCACAGTTAAACTAAAATTGTTTGCCTTACAGTGCCTGAGAAATGTTATTTACTGTCCCACTGTTTGTAAAGCTTTATAACTAGTTTCACTGTATTTCTCTGTGCTCCTTTATTTGTTTAAAAACATTCATTTTGTGGCTCACTGTTGCGATAAACATTTCTGTAGTGTTTACTGTCTAAAAGAGTGTAGGCTACTAGCTTTAGTATTGTTTCCCACTCTCCCTCCCTGTTGGTGTTTTGCTATTATACTTGGTGGCTTTGCAGTTGCCCACCCCTACTGTAAATTTGATCTAGTACACTCCTCCCAGTCTAGTGTCATTATTTCATTCCACCTGATACAGAAAGAACACCTGAGAAGGCCAACCCACTTAGTTTCTTTCCTTCTGTTCCTCCTTTCCCCCTTTCTAAAAACAAAATTGCCCGAATCTCCTTGTGTTCTGACTGTGCTTCTCAAACATTTTGGAAATATAGAGTATATTTTAGTGCATTTATTAAAATTGTATTTGCCTTAATATTGCTACAACTAAAATGCTCTAGACTGCACTTCATCTGAATTGTTTTAGTATGTTTTAGCTGCTTTTTTGTATATATATATATATATATATATATATATATATATATATATATATATATATATATATATATACTTTTCTGTATATGTAGACCAGCTACTTATTCTACTGTATTACTGCCTCTTAAATCATGTTTCAGTTGTGCACTTGCCTTGCTTCATTCAAAAAGTTTTAAATTGCTAATTTTGTAGAGTTTTAATTGTATTTACTGTTTAGGGCTACACACTCAAGTGTGTTAGGCTTTTCTGTGTTTATTTACTGTATCTGTGTGGTGACATGCGTGAATGGGCGTTCCTACGTTGAAGGTTGTGCGTTAGGCCCGGCAAGCCAGTATATAAAAATCTACTGCCAATCATTAGCGGACCGGAGTTCCGCTGTGGCGACCCCTAACCGGGAAAAGCAGAAAGACTATACCTATACCATTTACTGTATTATTGCATTGTTTAGCCTGTTTTAACCAAAAAAAAAATACTAACTTGTTTCCCACCTTTCCTAGCTAGTATAGTCCAGATCCCAGGCTTTGCAGGTTTCAGGACTTTATTTTCTGTGTTCAGAGCTATCCAGACCTTGCTATCATAGAGGGAAGTCCTACTGCTTACCAGTGGGAGTGGTGAGCATTGTACTGCCTATGTAACACTAGAAGTGTGGTTTCCAGCTCTGAAATTGTAATTTTATTAACCATTTTGGGCTGATTTCTATCCTTTTCAACTTTCTGGCTTAAAAATGTGTGTGTTTGTGCATGTTCTTGCATTGTGCAGCACAGCGGGGCTACGGTTAAACTATTTCAGGTGCCAGAAAGTCTGCTCTTCAAATTTTCCCTTAGAACTAGCTGGTTTCTCAGTGGTAGCACTAAAATCTGAACCCCTATGACTAGCACTTCCTCTAGAACCTGCTGGAAAGCACTAGGAAGCCTTAAACTGATACAAGCACTCAACTTTACTTGTTAATAAGGAGAAATTAATCGTAGGCACTAAACAGTCTATAATTGCAAAGTACCTTGCAAAGGTAAGGGAAAACGGTTCTTGTACCTTACAAAAAAAGCACCTAAACAGGTATGTCCAAGGGTCAGCTTCTGGTGATTTTTCCTGTTCACCTGGTGAATCTGGGCATACTGGGGCAATGCAGAAACTGCCTCATGTACACAGACAATCCTCTCCTCCTACCACCCAACACTACAACCTGTGAGAGATGCACTTACATAGCCAAACTAGAAGCAAAGCTCTCTCCAGCCAAGACTATGCTAGACAGTCAAGAGGAGAAGGTTAACACCTGCACTACACCTCAAGCATCACATAGTCCTTCAAAACTCACACTATCAACACCCACACATAGCAACACTAAACCCACATATGCAGAGGTGCTTAACATTAACCTGCCCAAGCAACAAGGACCTCCGAAACTGAAACACAAACAAACACCAGTCACAACCAAAGTGACACATAGCTCACAACACCAGTGTGCCACACAATAACAGCCCTTAAGGCAAGACAACGTACCCAACACTTTAGTCATAGGTGACTCTATAGTCAGGCACACTGATGTCCCACTCACCCGGCTGAGCAAGGAGAAAATTACAGTCAGCTGCCTGTTGGGTGCCAGGTTCCACCACATAAGGCATGCATTCAGGTCACTCCACAAGTACAAATATGAATCTGTCATTGTCCATGTTGGAGTGAATGACTTGAAATGTACCTCCTTGGACTACATGAAAATATACATGGAAGAGCTCTTGGATCTTGTGGCCCAAGCAGGTATGACCCTAGCCCAGAGTAGCATCCTGCCTTCACCCAGAATGATACCACAGTATAAAGATAAAATGACTTCAACAATTGGCTAAGCTCCTGGTGTCATTCAAAGGGGATACAGTATCTGTCTGCCTGGGATGACATGATCGACAAACCACGATGCTTTGCCAGAGATGGTCTGCAACTGTCACCCCTGGGATTCAGGTTACTGGCTAAAGCTCTTGCCACCCCATATAGTGCCTTTTTTAGGAAAGATTTAAAGAACAACACCACCACCATAACAGATATAAGAATGCAAAATCTGAAGGTAATTCTACTCAATGCTAGAAGTCTAAACCTCAAAATGCACTCTCTCGAGGTACTCCTAAAAATGGAGAACATAGATATCTGTGCAGTAACTGAGACCTGGTTCAAGACTCCAGAGAGCACCCCTGCAATACCAGGCTACAACTCTTACCACACTTTTTGGCCACCAAATCAAGACCAAAACACTAAAGGTGGAGGAGTGTCCATATTCACCAAGGATATTCACACCTCCAGACTAGTTGCCCAACACAATGCATCTGAAATTCTCCAGGTGCAACTAACACTAGATAAAACTGCAATCCAAATTGTAGCTTGTTACAGATCTCCCACCATGCCCCAAGATTCTCACTACACCTTTCTAAACATACTGGAAAATATTAAGATACAACCAAGCACCATAATACTGGCTGATTTCAACTACCCTGCCATTAACTGGAAAAATGACTCGGGTACCAACACCTTTTTCCAACTGTTCTTGGAATTCATAAATTCCAATGCCCTGGATCAACTAATCTATTGTCCCACCAGGGGCTCCAATATCCTAAATGTGGTCATTACCAACATGGGAGACAGATGCTCCACACCAGTGGTCACCCCCTCATTGGTCATGTCTGACCATAAGCAAATCACCCTTGACATCCACATCCCTCCCCCATGCCCCAGTAAGGAAATCTCTGTAAAAAAACTTCTCCAAAGCCAACTTCATGCTACTTAAGTCAGAAGTGACAAACGTCATGGCACCCATGCAGACGGGAGCTGAAGGTTCGACTCCTGAATCCTACACTAAGGCACTGTATGAGCAAATCCACTCATGCATGAATTGTGCCATCCCAAATAGAACCAAGACACTGTCCTCCAAAAAAAGGAATCCAATCTGGTGGTCTCCTGTTATAAACAAACTATACAACAAAAGGAAGAAACTGTTGCAGAAAAGAGGAAAATCCTGGGATGTAAAAAACTCCCTTACCAGCCTCAGTAAGAAGCTGAGATCCCTCATAAAATCCTCCAAAGCTAGTTATGAAAATAAAATTGCCAAAGATTCCAAAGACAACCACAAGGTATTCTATAGTTATGTCAAGAATCTAAATGGCAATGCTCAGATCTGCTCTGAGCTACAACAGAATGGCATTAAATATACTGATCCCAAGGATATTGCCAATATCCTGGCAGATCGATTTAGTGCTAACTTCACCCCCCTCTTGCCCATCTCAATACCAAAAGATTGCAAACTTTCGGTAATCACGGCCAAACAGGTAGAAACTGCACTCTCCAAAGCTAGGAATACAGCATCCATGGGACCAGATGACATCCTGGGCTGTGTACTACACGAACCCATAGTTCAGTACTAAGCTAATTGCTCTTGCGAGCCATTTTAAGCCTAGCCAATTATCCCTTGTGAGACTCAAACCCTGCACCTTGTGTTTATAAGGCAAACACCTTAGTCATTGAGCCACCCTCCCAACTCTTGAAAGTGGCCCTTAAAACTCCAAAATGAACTGGCACCTCACCTAAGTGTCATGTTTAATCATAGCCTCACCTCAGGCTTCATGCACACTGAGTGGCACACAGCTACAGTTATCCCACTCCACAAGGGGGGATCAACCTTGGATCCCGGGAACTACCATCCCATCAGTCTGATGAGCTTGATCTGCAAGGCATGGAATGCATTAGCATGGAACTTATAAACAAAGACATTGGCAATCTTCAAACACTGGACCCCATCCAGTTTGGGTTTGTGAAGGTCCGATCTTGTCTCCTGAACATGATTGACTTCTTTGAATCAGTCTCCAGAGCTGTGGACCAGGGTAAGGTGGTCTACACAGCCTATCTGGACCTCGCCAAGGCCTTCAACACCATCCCCCACTCTGGAATCACAGATAAACTTACTAAGCTAGGCATAAATCCCTACATCACTCAATGGGTTGCCAACTGGCTTACTGACAGAACCCAGACTGTAAAAGTAGCTGACTCCAAATCCAGCTCCAGACAAGTGACAAGTGGAGTACCTCAGGGTTCAGTCCTGGGATCGGTCTTGTTTGGCATCTACTTCTGTGAAGTACAGGCCAACACTAAGGGATTCTGGCCAACAAACTTTGCAGATGATTGCAAACTGGGAGCCATTACTGAATCCCCAAATGATGTGGATATTCTACAACAGGGCCTTACAGAAACAGATGCTTGGTGCCAGAGCCATGGGCTCAAGCTTAATACCAAGAAATGTATATTTATCCCTTTTGGGAAAAACATGTACCCATGAATCACCACATAGGTGGCAGTACACTAAAAACCAAAAGTGTGATCAGAGACTTAGGGACACAGGTGGACAGTGGTCTCACCTTCGATAACCACATCACCACAACAGTCAAGAAATCCTTCTATGTGGCACACCTTATCACTAAGGGATTTTCATTCAGAAAAAAGGAGGTCATTGTCCCACTGTACTCATCTCTCATTAGACCCATTATAGAGTATAACGCCCCATTTGGTATGTACCTCACAAGACATCTGCAACATCTGTAAATGCCGCAGAAATACCTCATTAAAAGAATCACAGGCCTAAAGCAGATGCCCTATGCTGACCATCTAAAAAACTCCAGCTATACTCTGTGGCATATCGTCTACTCAGAAGTGATCTCTGCTTAACATACAAGCCCATGTCAAACCCTGAGCTGTCGGACATGCTCCACTTAAAAAAATCCCAATCCCTCAGAGCCACATGCTCCAGGGATCTAAACCTTGTCATCACAATGAACAAAACATGCTGGAGGGAATGGTTCCTGACCCAGAGACTCCCCATACTCTCGAATAGACTGCCCATACATGTCAAGCAGTGCACCTCCTTGGCCCTTTTCAAAAGGAACGTTGACAATTGGATGGGAGATAGGAAATTCACCCCAGGATCACGTCAGTCGCCATGCTAGACAGGGGTTCAGGGAAGTAAATATTGTGGGAAGAAATATCCGGGGAATTGTTTGGCTAGGCTTGTATAGGCCCTAGGGCCAATAGCCTAGTACCAACCTATGAACCTATGAACCTATTAATTACAGTTCCTGAAAAATAGTTTCAACTGAATCAAAGCTTGCACTATGTCCAAATGTATCAAGGAAAATCCTTTTTTGAAAAATGGACATAAAATCCTCCGTCCCCTCAGTACTGGATAAATTCAAAATTTTAAAAGAGTCTGCCTCATTACTCTCTCATTTCTCCCTACTTTCACTGGCTTATGTGAGTAATCACAAAAGCATCATTTTTGAAATCCCACCCCTTCAATTATTTAAATTTATTGGCCATCCTACAGTATTTCATAGTACCAAAATACAAAAGTGACCACCCCTTTCAATCCATCTTGCTGTTTTAAAAATAGTAACTCTCCACTAAACCTTAACTTTTTAAACAGGTAAAACTCAAGTTACCTACTTTCACATCTAACTTCTCTAGTGCACACTGCAGAGTGCATTCTTTTCAATCTTACCTTTAAGCATCCCTATGACTAGCACTTTCTCTAATACCTGCTGGAAAGCACTAGGAAGCCTTAAACTCATACAAACACTGAACTCTCCTTGTTAACAAGGAGAAATTAACAGTAGGCACTAAACAGCCTATAATTGCAAAGTACTTTGCTAAGGAAACAGCTCCTATACTTTACAAAGAAAAAAAAAGCCCCAAACCAGGCATGTCCAAGGGTCAGCTTCCGGTGATTTCTCCTGTCCACCTGGTGAATCTGGGCATACTGGGGCAATGCAGCAATTGCCTCATGTACACAGACAACCCTCTCCTCCTACCACCCAACACTACAACCTGTGAGAGATGCACTTACATAGCCAAAATGGAAGCAAAGCTCTCTCCACCCAAGATTGTGCTAAACAGTCAAGAGGAGAAGGTTAACACCCACACTACACCTCAAGCAACACATAGCCCTTCTAAACCTGCACCACCAATACCCACATATAGCAACACTAAATCCACATATGCAGAGGCCCTTAACTGTAACCTGCCCAAGCAACAAAGACCTCTGAAGCTGAAACGCAAACAAACACCAATCACAACCAATGTGTCACATAGTTCACAACACCAGTGTGCCACCCAGCAACAGCCCCTAAGGTAAGACAATGTACCTAACACTTTAGTCATAGGTGACTCTATAGTCCGGCACACTGATGTCCCTCTCACCAGGTTGAATAAGGAGAAAGTTACAGTCAGCTGCCTGTCGGGTGCCAGGATCCGCCACATAATGCATGCACTCAAGTCACTCCACAACAAGTACAAATATGACTCTGTCATTGTCCATGTTGGAGTGACTGACTTGAGACGTACTTCCCTGGACTACATGAAAAGAGACATGGAAGAGCTCTCGGATCATGTGGCCCAGGCAAGTATGAGCCTAGCCCTGAGTAGCATCCTGCCTTCGCCCAGAATGATACCACAATATAAGGATAAAATGATTGACTTCAACAATTGGCTAAGCTTATGGCGTCATTCAAAGGGGATCCAGTGTCTGTCTGCCTGGGATGACATGATTGACAGACCACAATGCTTTGCCAGAGATGGTCTGCACCTGTCGCCCCTGGGATTCAGGTTACTGGCTAAGGCTCTTGCCACCCCTATAGTGCCTTTTTTAGACAAACTTCAAAGGACAAAACCACCACCATAACAGGTACAAGCATGCAAAATCTGAAGGTAATGCTACTCAATGCTAGAAGTCTAAACCTCAAAATGCACTCTCTCGAGGCACTCCTAAAAATGGAGTACATCGATATCTGTGCAGTAACTGAGGCCTGGTTCAAGGCTCCAGAGAGCGCCCCTGCAATACCAGGCTACAACTCTTACCACACTTTTCGGCCACCAAACCAGGACCGAAACACTAAAGGTGGAGGAGTGTCAATATTCACCAAGGATATTCACACCACCAGGCTAGTTGGCCAACACAATGTGTCTGAAATTCTCCAAGTGCAATTAACACTAGGTAAGACTGCAATCCAAATTGTAGCTTGCTACAGATCCCCCACCATACCCCAAGATTCTCACTACACCTTTCTAAACATACTGGAAAATATTAAGATAGAACCAAACACCCTAATACTGGGTGATTTTAACTACCCTGCCATTAACTGGGAAAACTACTCATGTCCCAACACCTTTGCATAGCGGTTCTTGGAATTCATAAATTCCAACGCCCTGGATCAACTAATCCATAGTCCCACCAGGGGCTCCAATATCCTAGACCTGGTCATTACCAACATGGGAAATCAATGTTCCATACCTATGGTCACCCCCTTGTTAGTCAGGTCTGACCATAAGCTAATCACCCTTAACATCCACATCCCACCCCAACCCCCCAGTAAAGAAACCACCATAAAAAACTTCTCCAAAGCCAACTTCATGCTACTCAAGTCAGAAGTGACAAACTTCATGACACCCATGCAGACGGGAACTGAAAGTTCAACTGCTGAATCCTACACTAAGGCACTGTACGAGCACATCCACTCATGCATGAATCGTGCCATCCCAAATAGAACCAAAATACTCTCATCCAAAAAAAGGAAGCCAATCTGGTGGTCCCCTGCCATAAACAAACTTTACAACAAAAGGAAGAAACTTTTGCAGAAAAGAGGAAAATCCCAGGATGCAAAAAACTCCCTTACTAGCCTCAGTAAGAAACTGAGATGCCTCATAAAATCCTCCAAAGCTAGTTACGAAAATAAAATTGCCAAAGATTCCAAAGACAACCACAAAGCATTCTATAACTATGTCAAGAATCTAAATGGCAATGCTCAGATCTGCTCTGAGCTAAAACAGAATGGCATTAAATATACTGATCCGAAGGATATTGCCAATATCCTGGCAGATCGATTCAGTGCCAACTTCACCCCCTCTCATCCCTAAATGGCCCATCTCAATACCGGAAGATTGCCAAATTCCAGTAATAACGGCCACACAGGTACAAAACGCACTCTCTAAAGCCAAGAATACAGCATCCATGGGACCAGATGACATCCCGGGCTGTGTACTACATGAACTACAATATGAACTGGCACCTCACCTAAGTGTCATGTTTAATCATAGCCTCACCTCAGGTTTCGTGCCCACTGAGTGGCGCAGAGCTACAGTTATCCCAATCCACATGGGGGGATCCACCTTGGATCCCGGAAACTACCGTCCCATCAGTCTGACAAGCCTTATCTGCAAGGCCATGGAGTGTATTATCATGGAACTTATAAACAAAGACATTGGCAACCTTCAAACACTGAACCCCACCCAGTTTGGGTTTGTGAAGGGCCGATCTTGTCTCCTGAACCTGATTGACTTCTTTGAATCAGTCTCCAGAGCCATGGACAAGGGTAAGGTGGTCCACACAGCCTATCTAGACCTTGCCAAGGCCTTTGACACCATCCCCCACTCTGGAATCATAGATAAACTTACTAAGTTGGGCATTAGTCCCTATGTCACCCAATGGGTTGCTAAATGGCTTACTGATAGAACCCACACTGTAAAAGTAGCCGACTCCAAATCCAGCTCCAGACAAGTGACAAGTGGAGTACCTCAGGGTTCAGTCCTGGGGCCACTCTTGTTTGGCATCTACTTCTCTGAAGTACAGGTCAACACTAAGGGACTCTGGCTAACAAAGTTTGCAGATGACTGCAAACTGGGAGCCATTATTGAATCCCCAAATGATGTGGATACTCTACAAAAGGGCCTTACAGAAACAGATGCTTGGTGCCAGAGCCATGGGCACAAGCTCAATGCCAAGAAATGTATTTTTATCCCCTTTGGGAAAAAACATGCATCCATGAATTACCATATAGGTGGCAGTACACTAAACACAGAAAGTGTGATAAGAGACTTAGGGACACAGGTGGACAGTGGTCTCACCTTCGATAACCACATCGCCACAACAGTCAGGAAATCCTTCTATGTGGCACACCTCATCACGAAGGTCTTTTCATCCAGAAAAAAGGAGATCATTGTCCCACTGTACTCATCCCTCATTAGACCCATTATAGAATACAACGCCCCATTTGGTATGTACCTCTCAAGACATCTGCAACAACTGGAAAGGCCTCAGAAATACCTCACTAAAAGAATCACAGGCCTAAAGTAGATGCCCTACGCTGATCGCCTTAAAAAACTCCAGCTATACTCTGTCGCATATCATCTACTCAGAGGCGATCTCTGCTTAACATACAAGGCCATGTCAAACCCAGAGCTGTTGGACATGCTACACTTAAAGAAATCCCAATCCCTCAGAGCTACACGCTCCAGGGATCTAAACCTTGTCATCACAATAAACAAAACATGCTGGAGGGATAGGTTCCTGACCCAGAGACTTTCCAGACTCTGGAATAGATTGCCCATACATGTCAAGCAGAGTGCCTCTTTGGACCTCTTCAAGAGGAACCTTGACTATTGGATGGGAGAAAGGAAATTCACCCCAGGGATAACGTCAGTCGCCCTGCTAGACAGGGGTCCAGGAAAGTAAATAATGTGGGAAGAAATAGCCAGGGAATTGTTATGGCTAGGCTTGTATAGGCCCTAGGGCTGATAGCCTAGTACCAACCTATGAACCTATGAACCATTCCACAGATGTCCACACATCTACTGATCCAGAAGCATGTGAGATGTGTAATAGGCTACAGTGGCTAGAGACGTGACATCCATACCGGGTCACATCACAGGTACAGTGACATGGTGCGGGGGGTTTACACAGGGGTCTGGCTGATGTGAAGGGTAGAGGCCAGTTGATAGCTTGAGGCCTCGCTGTGTAGCAGTAATACACTGTCACATTACAGGATGAGAACACGCACAGACATACACAGACACACACAGTAACATGCCCACACTCACGGGGGTCAATGACACTATAACGCACACTTGATAGTGTTGAGGTGAGGACCCCTGCCTATGTGGTAATCACCATCACAGTACTGTGCACCCACATGACGTGACACAGAGAATGAATATGTACAGGTAGGCAGTAAGGCTGAGACCGACGGCATCAACAGGGTAGTATAGTGCATCACCATGAGGGGTTAGGGATCCTATCTGTTCTGTATGGTAGCATACACCCTCACTCCATGCACCAGACAGCCATACATACATACATACACACAAATACTGTGGAGTCCACAAATGTCATTCACATACAGATAGATGACATGTGTGTGATACACACACACCACCCCTGCCTATGTCTTGATTTCTACACTGCAGTATGTACAGATCTCTACAACAGTGTACAGGGGTGTGTAACAATTGGGATGTATTCCCCATCATACATGGCATATATGGTCACACAAGCAAACACACATGGCAGTACTGTGAATCAAACACCTGCTGTATGATGATACGTCTGACAGACATGCAGCAGTATTGGCCACATTATGTGTACCGACGCTACCTTCGGCAATTATGCTGCTATATGCACACGGGAGGACGTAAGTGTTACAGGTGTCAAGTGATTTACAGTCAGTGACACCCTGACCGCTGTGTAGGTTGTATGTCTTCACCTTCAAGTAACAGTAACATAGCGTACTGTTTGCACATGTTATGGTAGGATGGCTTGTGTCACACCTGTGAGCTGTCTTCAGCAAACATCCATCTGCAAAGGTGGACCACCACTTTATGTACACACATCCATCCATGCCTAATGTACATCCTACCGTACTGTCAGTATTTCACCATATACAGGTGTCAATGATGGGGCTGCATTGCAACTGCATGTTGTAGTTAGACACAGATGAACTGCATACATCAGCTACTGCACATGCATGGTAGCTGAATGAACACCACTACATGTACATGTGTGTTGGTCCTACATTCCTGTCATGTAGCCATGTTTGTATGCATTGCAATTGGTGGACATGTGTGATGACATACATGACACATGGACAGTTGTATGATATGATAGTTGTCATGGGTAACTAGTACAGAGGGAATGTTAGCTCAGTCAACATTGCTACCTTATGTATGTTAGCATTCAACAGCCATGGGCCTACCTTCCATGTGCATGTGTGTGATTGCTGTAGCCACTTGTCTGCACGGAGGACAGCAAAAGCTATGCTATGTACATATGTGTTTTTTTGTGTGTGTGTGTGTGTGTGTGTGTGTGTGTGTGTGTGTGTGTGTGTGTGTGTGGGCCATGTACATATCCACGGCAATTACATGTATGTCATATCCAAACATGAGTGTTTTTTGGTGTACAGCAACAGTTATCTGTTACAGCTGTATAAGACCCATGGCTCCTGTTATGTGTAGAGCCGACCTGGTTATGAACAGTGGTATCATTGCATTGCATAACACATGATGGAACCCTGTCAGTACATGTGTAGTCTGCACAGTTGCTGTAGACCTATGTACAGTCCACTGGTCATGAGTAACATGGTGTTGTACTACTGTATAGATGTGTGTTGCTGGCCCAAGGACATGGTGATGTCTGAGGGCTACATAGTAGAATGCGACATTTACCACTGTGATCTGCACCTGAGACATCTGTGATGGCTCTTGAGTGTGTACTGGTCAGTACATGTGAGTGGCCTTCATGTACGTGGGGACACTAACACCTGGAGCAGTCCGTCACGGTCTTATGGCCCACATGTCTTTATCTGAGGTATATGGTGGTAGTGCTATTGTGCACAACTGTGCCATATGCCAAGTGTTCCCCATTGTTGGATCTGGATTGTCAGCTGTGATTACGAACGCTACACATCTAGCACTGATGACCGATGTCAGATATATGTAGTGCAGCACTCATGCTAACAATGTTCACTATCGACAAACTGTGCCCTTCCATGTTTAGAATCTGTGTGCATACAAGATAGCCCTTCACTACTACTAAGTGTGTGAGCATGCCCAGTACGCCATTGTGTAGATGGACACATAGTACATTCCAAACGGATGTGTGCTACTAAGTGTTTGAGCATGCCCAGTGACACCTTGTGTCGGTTATGTGTCTCTATGTATGGGCATGACCATTGAAATCCTGTATAGCGATAGTGGTCATCCATGCAACAGATGTCCATACCCCACGTCAGGATGGATTCCTACATTGAACACACTGGTTGACTGTCTTGAAAGGTGCACTGTCTGTGGCGCATCTCGTATGTATGTAGTGTTGTAATAGTGCTCCGTAGATAGGCAGTTGTCCTGCTTACAGCACTGCTGTGTATTTGTCTCCGTCTGCCTTGGGGCAGTAATATGCTTTTAGACTGCTCACACTCCATACAATCCCTATCGGCGTTTGTTCCATTCTTGATTATGTCATCCACCTAGATTTATGCCTGTGGGAGTGCTGTGGTTCAGTAATCTTGGTAGCATGTTCTGTAACTGTGTAATACTGTAGTGTGTTAAGGTAGTTAGGTGTATGTTTGAATCCCAGCCGTACCAAGTGTGCGTGTTCCCTGCTGCCTGGGGACAGAGTAATGCTTTTAGACTGCTCACTCTCCATACATTCCCTATTGGCATCTTTGCCTTTGCTGATGATGTCATCCACCTAGAAGTATGCCTCTGGGTGTGCTGTGTTCTAATAATCTAGGTAGCGCGTTCTGTAACTGCGTAATGCTGTTGTGTGATAAGGTAGTTAGGTGTATGTTCAAAACCCAGCCCTGCCAAGTGTGTGTGTTTCCAGCTGCCTGATAACAGAGTAATGCTTTTAGACTGCTCGCTCTCCATACATTACCTCTCAGCATCTTTGCCTTTGCTGATGATGTCATCCACCTAGAAGTATGCCTCTGGGAATGCTGTGTTCCAGTAATCTTGGTAGTGCGTTCTGTAACTGCGTAACTACACTTTAGTGTGATAAAATAGTTAGGTGTTTGTTCAAATCCCAGCCCTGCCAAGTGTGTGTGTTTCCAGCTGCCTGGAGACAGAGTAATGCTTTTAGACTGCTCACTCTCCATACATTCCCTATCGGCGTCTTTGCCTTTGCTGATGATGTCATCCACCTAGAAGTATGCCTCTGGGAGTGCTGTGATCCAGTAATCTTGGTAGCACATTCTGTAACTGCGTAATGCTGTAGTGTGATAAGGTAGTTAGGTGCATGTGCAAATCCCAGCCAGGCCGAGAGTGTGTGTGGTTTTCCAGCTGCCTGGGGACTGAGTAATGCTTTTAGACTGCTCACTCTCCATACATTCCCTATCGGCGTCGTTACCTTTGCTGATGATGTCACCCACCTAGAAGTATGCCTCTGGGAGTGCTGTGCTCTAGTGATCTCAGTAGTGCATTCTGTAACTGTGTAATGCTGTAGTGTGATAGAAAAGACCGGTAGCTGTTCGATTCCAAGTCATGACAGGTGTGTGTGTTTGACAGACATTTTCTATATGTTGATATCTGTGCGTGGCTAGTTCCAGGATGTGTTGATTGTGTTTTGTTGCATTCCTATATAGTGTCCACAAATGTCATAATTGGCCAAGAGACTGGGCTGTCAACACATAGACATACATTCGCCAATAGGTCTGGTGGGTAAATGTCAGCAGCCCTACTCTTACCCTTACTACCATCTGACCCATGTGATGCAATGTAACACACTTGCCTTGATAGTAACACCACTACATAATGCAGGTGGCACATGTGGTTTCCCTTTCATTCTTGTCCAATTCTTTGGTGTCATGTGGTCCACTGTTGTGATGTAAATTCAATATCTACATCTGTGTGTGTATATGTATGTGTGTGTGTGTGTGTGTGTGTGTGTGTGTGTGTGTGTGTGTGTGTGTGTGTGTGTATATCTATCTATATATATATATATATATATATATATATATATATATATATATATATATATATATATATATATATATATATATATATATTTATATATATATATATGTATATATATGGACATTAGCACTATTAAATGTCTGTGCTGGATGATCTGTATGTGATCACCTCAGATGTATGTATATCTGCCATGGCTTAGTGGGAAAGTGCTTCATGTGTGGTGTACAGGGTCCCGGGTTCTAGACGTGTACAGACCGATTATTTTGTTGATGGGAAGAACAAGGGACATCGGATATGGTGATAGTAAGTCACCTTTAGCCAGTTGCGTGTGGATCTGAGCGACAGTAAGCAGTGGTTATTAATTTGGAGGATCAGTATGGGTTATATGACTATGCATGAGAAGACAATACTATGCAAATGAGGTTGACAATAGTGAATCCCATTTATCCCCAGGGTGTGATGCGGATCCCAAGAGTGTATGTGTGTAGGTAGCCGGGTACAGGACTGGAATATAGGTGAAGGCATGGGAGGGGTTTTAGGCATACTGTACGTACATTGGAGCCCTGTGCCTCGGGATTGCTCCTGCCTTAGCACGCCTAAGCTAGGGGTGTGTCTATACCTGCCTGGTGAAATTGGGAGGAACAACAGCAGTAGTGGAGTAGTCAAGGTGAACAGGCTGCACAGACAGGTGATAATTAGCACAATCAGCAGATTACATGACCAGCCCACCCATGAACACTACCGTAAAGTGACCAGGCACCATACACACAGGTTTCTCCCACACTCTACACCACCGGTGTATACATGTGGGGACATTTATCGACACAATCCAACTAAATGAGAAGGACTGCAGCAGGCAACATGGACCAACATGTGTAAGAGGCTCAGGGTGGTGAGGATGTGAATGCTGCTGAACAACCCTTAGTGAGGTGACAGAACACTTTACAGACCCAGGATAACCTACCAGGGGCTAGATGGGCCGGAGATAATGGAGCACTATGGGGTGGACAGACACCTCTTACAGCAGCTTGGTGAACTGCGCCGGCCACACCTGACACATCGAACAGGCCAAGGGAACCCATCCCAGTGGATACCAAGGTATGTGTTGGCCTAGGTATGCTAGCCACAGTTACCTCCCAATGCACAACTGGGGATATCATGGGGATCTCACAGGCATCTGCATCCAGAGTATCGCACCAGTCACAGACGCCATGTCACCGAGTGCCAGTGAACACGTACATGTCCTCAACACACCTGCTTTGTTGGCCAGCAATATGCATCTCTCCCACCAAATAGCTGACTACCCTGGGGTACTGGGTGCTATAGCCTGCACCACCGTACAAATCAAAGCACCACCTGATGAGTGGGGTAGGGCCTACAGTCACTGCAGGGGCATACCCTCCAACAGCTAGGCCGTATGCGATGGACAGGGCATTAAACTGAATGTGTGTGCTGTCTGCCCTGGAAGCTATGACAATTCCGATATGTGGCATCTGACATAGCTGTACCACACCTTTGGCAATATGGACATCCCCTACAGTCACATAGTGGGGAATGCTGGGTAACCACTGGAGTCGTGGCTGATGACACCCATCAGCAATGCACACACACCTGAACAACTACACCATTCTGAGGCACACGCACAGGCAAAACATATCACTGAGCGTGTGTTTGGGATGCTGAGGTCACAGTTCTGGTGTCTGGACACATCTGATGGAGCCTTGCAGTATTCACCAGCTACATGCACACAAATTGTTATGGTATGTGCTATGCTACATAATCTGATCCTGCGGTAACAGTTGCAGCAGGAACAGCATGGGGCAGGGCCACACAGCCCCCTACCAATGCCAAGGCCTGTACAGGCACAGTGTGACTTGGAGGAGGAACTACCTGAGCTGGACCCAGTCGGTGAAAGGAGGCATGCACAGTATGACCTGCCCTTGGCAAGGAGACAACACATGGCATATGCACTGACACAGTAGGTACCCAGGGAATTTCACCCTCTCTGACTCGCACAGACAGTACAAGGGATGCCAAACATGACACTACCTGTGCTCAGCCATGTACAGGAAGTGCACTGTGTGCATCCAACATAGGCAGCCCTCCAGCACCATCCTCAACTATGGAACACCCCCAAGGTAAGTCAATCAACCTACCAATTGGCAGTTGTATTAGAATGTGTATTTACCTGTAGCTATGGTATGGTTGTGAGCATACAAGGGAATTTGGTGGCCGACTGTTAGGGCAGCAGACAGTGCACGTCCATAGTGGCACCATGACATCTGTAGCACACACCAGGGTCACAATAGTAGCCAGTAGTACATAGGGTGTCCTAACCCACTGCAAGTTATGGGCTGAACATCATGTCTGTACATACAGCCCACACAAGTCTCATTCAGCTGGACAAGTGTAGACCACTACAGGGAAATGCTATACAATGGCCTCTGGAGATGCCCAATGGATGACCCCAACCCCCACAAACACACACACAGACTACAGCAGGCCAGGCAGTTGGATGCAGGTTGTGAAGGCTAGGACGTTTGAAACCACTATGCTGGTAATTCAAGCTAGGATCCGACGTACACTGGTATGCCTCCAACCAGCAATTTAGGTGGGTACACACACTGAAATGGAGTACCTGGCATATCAGTACAGTAGTCGCAAATGTGTACAACTGTCAGCTGTACCCCACTTCCAACGTACACAGGTGAGAGTCAGGTGCACCACCCCCAGTGCTGTGTAGGAATGTAGATGCAGTTGAATGTCCCCCCACGCTGTGCAAAAATGTAGCAACAGTCAATGCCACATGACAGTTAGCTTCCCTGCAGATACAGCATGCCACCTGTCGGTGTACAACGCAGGGGTTGGCACCACAGTACTGACTATATGGACATGTGACACATGCGATCCAGTTGACCATACTGGGCATGCTCAAACACATGATGGTATGACGGTAATGTCAGTCGACAACATGCGTAACAGTCATACTGGGCATGCTCACACACTGAAACAGAATGGCCAGGTCTACAAACACCAGTGGTCTGGACATATCTGCCAGTACCTTGCTATACTGTTGGATGACTGTGCTGTATGATATGTGTGTGGTACTGTCTATTGTCTGTATATATGCCATGGTGTATTGGCAATTCACATGAGCTGTGTGTGCCGGGTATTGCTACCAACACGTGCAAAGGACGGTTCCTTGTTTTCGTCCAGAATGACGCCTTTGGATAGGGAGTGGGTAAGGCACATTCCATCCGGTGGGAGCGGTTGTGCATGGGTTTGTGCATTGTTAAGCACTGCTGACCTCTGGTTACAGCTCCTTATACTTGTTTAGACTCCACATTTCTTTAACAGTGCAATACTCGCATACTGGTAAACAAACACGCGTACACCCGCTCGCTCACTCACTTGCTCATGCACCGACACTGGTGCTTCCATTTGTCACTCACGCTGGGTGGGCGTGATCCCTTGCGATGCCTATTACATCGGACTACATGATTACAGTATTGGGTATGGATAAACATTAGGCGATGGCAGGCGTTCGACTGTACAGACTCGGCGGCCTGTCCAGTGATGTCATCATATGATATGCGTCTTCCTCATACAATCTGTTCCCATCTGGCTGATACATGGGAACCAATACTCTGCAATGCTGACATGTGAATGTATTTTGAGAAACGCATCTCTCGGCCGGGTCATGCTACCACATACCTATTGTAGGATTTCCACCTTTTAGATTGCCCACATTCTAGGTGTAACACCTTTCCCACTTTACATGGGATAGTCCATCATTAGGCATATGTGTCATGCGACAATACTCTAGCCATAGCTAATGTGCCAATTACAGGACAATATTATATTCTACGTGTCTGTAATGGTTGCATGTAATGGTTATTGTATACATGACACATCAATATGTTATGTGAAGTAGCATAAGCAACCTGACTGCTGCTAGACTAGGCTTTGATTTGTGTGACTATGTATATGTCTGTACTATGCATGGCTGTAGGTATGTTCTGACCTAGTACGTCTGACATTTCTACAGAGCAGCTCCCACTTTGGCCATTTGGAAAGGAGGCAGCGCTATAGGACCTATATGTAGAGCTGTCACATTTGGCAAGGCAACACATACCCATAGCCAGTAGTATACTGACAACTTCACCGGTTTGCATACGTTAAGGTTATTCTTGTAGCATTATAGCTGCTAATACTGTTTTCTATAACATGTACCTGTTTCAGATACAACAATATCATTTTATGACACCAATACACACAATATATGAACTCTTTTCCCGATATCACAGGCCATGTGCCGTAACATTCATTTTGCAGGACACAACTGCCTAGAGTAGAGTGTCCCTCACAAAGGTGGACAGGTGGTAACCTCACACTATTATACTATCATCTACCTATGGTGGTCGGCAGTATATGCGCTTTCCGTCACTAGCAGACCTCACATACGAATGGGGGAGAATGAACACTTGTATCAGGGACACTGCATAACACCCTGAGGGACACATTTGGATGACTGGTTATATTAACCTGACACATTGACAGTCACAGGGCATATGTATTCATTCACATTTGTCGAGGTACATGCTGTACATGACTCATACATGTATTCATTAATCATTACGTGTATTCCGCCACCTGTCCACCTAAACGTACTAGTTCTGGAAGTATTTATTTAGGACTGTGTTACATTTTGATTCGTAATCATGGATATCCATGCTAATCAGGTACAAGGCCCTGGTATAGTCCCTATGTGTTCCCACAATGGTTTACGGACTATCCAGTAGATGTGCTCTTCAGGTGTGGGAGGTATAGGTGTCTGCTATGCCCACATAGGAATATTAATTACTTCCATGAGGCAAGCCTAATACATCTCTGCCAACCAACACCTGCACACTTATGCCGATTATGGCATACACATGATTCCCCTACCTGACACCCCTCTACAGCACTCATGACTCATACTTACTGTGAGCGCAGCTGGGGTATGAACACACCCCTACACACTGCACACACTCCACGTCTCGGGACACATGTCGTACATTCTGTCAAACCATGTGTTATCAAACTTGCACAACCTACTGCTCCGTGTACAGCTACATCCTGCTCGCATCGATTACCACGGGTTCATATGTAAAGTGAATTATTGGTGTCCCGCAAGGGACCCCGTTATCCATGTTTAAAGTGTAGACCTTGCAGATCCCTCACACTGGTACTTTCCTGCCAGTGTTTTTGAAAGCAGCAGTGTATTCACCTTTATTGCGTGTCTGTATGTCTGACCGGCCTAGCTGGGTGGTGTGGGAGGGCAACGTTTGTTTCTTGGACCTCCCAGTAGCATATGCCCGGTCTGTATATCTACAGTAACATATATATATATATATATATATATATATATATATATATATATATATATATATATATGATATTATATTTATATTTCTGTGTCTGTATATGTATGGATATATATGTGTATATATGTATATATATATATATATATATATATATATATATATATCTATATATATATAGATATGCTGTCAGGCATTACGTCTATTCCGCCATCTGTTGACCTAATATCACTAGTTCTGGCGGGGTTTAGTTAGGACTGTGTTGAATTCTGATTCGTAATCACGGACGTCCATGATCATTGGGTACAGGGCACTGATATAATCCCTATGTGTTCCCCAAATGGCTTACGGACTATCCAGTAGATATGCTCTTCATGTTTGGGAGTTATGAACGTCAGCAATGCCCACATAGGAATATTAATTACTTCCGCTGGGCGTGCCTGCTACATCTCTGCCAACCGACACCTGCACACTTAGGCCCATTATTAGATACCCATGATTCACCTACCTGACACCCCTCTACAGCACTCATGACTCATACTTACTGTGAGCGCAACTGGTGTATGAACACACCCCTACACACTGCCCACTCTCCCCGTCTCGGGACACATGTCGTACCTCTTGTCAACCCATGTGTTATCACACTTGCACAACTTACTGTTCTGTGTACAGCTACATCCTGCTCACCTCAATGACCATAGGCTGCTTGTATAGTGAATTTTTGGTGTCCCGCAAGGGACCCCGTTATCCATGTTTAAAATGTAGACCACGCAGATCTCTTCCACTGGTACTTTCCTGCTGGTGGTTTGGAAAGCAGCAGTGTATTTACCTTTATTGCATGTCTGTATGTCTCACCAGCCTAGCTGAGCGGTGTGGGGGTAAACGTTTGTTTATTGGACCTCCCAGTAACATATGCCCAGTCTAAACATATGTTACCCATAATTGCTTGCTGTATAGTAAACTAGTTATGTACATGTGTATATCTACAATGACATATATATATATATATATATATATATATATATATATATATATATATATATATGGGTCTACTTTAAAAGACCGAACCGTCGATTCTCCGACACGCGGAAAAGGAAGACTAAACGACCGCCAGGTAAGTTTATCGAAAGGGTGATTTGCCGACAGCGGAAAGACCAACAAGGGTAATGTGTGATTGGGACTGGGTAAGTGTGCGACAGTGACGGAGTTTGGAGCGTTCAGGTAAGTGTGCGATATTGTGGGATTTTGGGTTAGGCTGTGGGAAAGGTGAGTGTGTGTTAGTGTCGGAGTTAGGGTTCGGGTAAGGTAAGTGTGTGATAGTGAGGGACTGTAGTTTAGGGACGGGTTAAGTGAGTTAGGTTTAGAGTGCGGGTAGGGTGTGTGTGCGATAGTGACGGGCTTTATGTTTTTGGGTGGGTTAAGTGAGTTAGGGTTAGGGTGCAGGTAGGGTGAGTGTGCGATAGTGTCGGACCTTAGGGTTAGGGTTTGGGTTAGGGCTAGTGGCTATGTTATGTAGTGTAATGTGTTGTTTACGTTCGGTGTGTCGGTGTAATGGTGTTCGGTGTTTTGCGTTGTCGGTTTTGTGTGTTGTCGGTTATCTGGTCTCGGTGATTTGTGTGTCGGCGAACTGGCGTGTCGGTCTTTCAAAGTAGACCCATATATATATATATATATATATATTTAATTTGTGTATATGTGTATATATCAATAAATGTTGTATGTGTATATATATATATATATATATATATATATATATATATATATATATATATATATATATATATATATATATATATATATATATATATATATACATATATATATATATATTTGTATATGTGTGTGTGTATGTATGCATGTATGTATATGTGTATATATATATATATATATATATATATATATATATATATATATATTTGTATATGTGTGTGTGTATGTATGCATGTATGTATATGTATATATATATATATATATATATATATATATATATATATATATTTGTATATGTGTGTGTGTATGTATGCATGTATGTATATGTATATATATATATATATATATATATATATATATATATATATATATATATATATATATATATATATATACACATCTGTGTGTCCGTTGACCAATACATTTCCCATAGAAACACACTTACACATGCGTATTGGGTTTTATCTCTGCTTCAACAGCATACTATTGCCTTAGTCATTATGACACTGACACTTCACTCTGGTTAACTTGTAATCGGTATATAGCACATTATACAGCGGACAGATGTCACACTTTGTTCAAGTATGGAGTACCGCTGATAAGTGTGTTGTGATACAGTGTCATTTGACCTATTCCTCGTCTACACAGCCTAGTATACCTGCTGCTGTATTTGTGTCTGTGCATATGCATATTATTTATGTCAATAAATGGAGTGCATGTGTTACAGAGAATGTACGTCAACATATTGATGTCTGCATATTGTTGTGTCTTTCGGCTTTTCCCGGTAAGGGGTTGCCACTGTGGAACTCCAGTCCGCTACTGATTGGCTGATAGACTTTTACGTGCATAGTTGCCAGCCCTGATGCACAACCTTCAATGACGGTACGCCCATTCACGCATGTCTCCACACAGAAGACGCTCTAGCTGAGAATCGCTTCTACGTACTAGCTGACCTACATGGGCCACTCCATTGGAACTGGCGCAACCAACCCTGGCACACCTGTATCCACAATGGCATAGCCATAGTTCCTCCACTCTACCCGTGTTGAGTTTCCATGCGTAACAGCCATTATCCACATGATATTGCAGCCATGACACACCTTTACACATTGCCCTCTCCAGACCGTTAAGGGCCCTACACACATTTTCTACCGCCTCGTGTATTATTTACACATACATGCCTTTCCTGGTGTTATGGATTACGGCCATTTGTGGGTTACATGTGTAGGTGGTCACAACATGAAATACATTCCATCTGTGTGTAATGTTGACATAGCAGTTCAACGATATTATGCCCACTGGTATGACCCTACCTCTGGTGTGAATAGCGGTGCTCTGATCACTCTTGGGCAGCTTTATCTGACATACACTGCAAGCACTGTATAATATCTTAGTTGCTCTAGAGTCCCTTCAAAACCCATGTGTATGCTTTCTCCTTTCGGCGTTCATTATACATATATATATATATATATATATATATATATATATATATATATATTTCATAGTTTCATAGTTTAGTACTAGGCTATCTGCCCTGGGGCATTTGCAAGCCTAGCCATAGTGATGTGGCTTTCGCCACCCCATGAAATGGTACAAAAATGCACAGAATAGATTTAGAATACTGTGCATCTGTCTAGTAGTGACACAGTGAAGGTCCCCTTATATAATAGAATTAGTTTACTGTGCCCCTGTCTAGTAGTGACACAGATGTGACCCCTGGGGTAAATTTACGATCTCCCATCCGCTCATCAAGATTTCTCTTGAAGAGAGTTAGTGAGGGGCTCTGCCTAACATGAACTGGGATTCTGTTCCAGAGCATGGGAAGCCTATGGGTTATGAATCTATCCCTTCAGCATGTCCTATTCATACTTGTGCTGAGGTTTAAGTCTTTAGCTCTCGTGGTTCTGATGGATTTGGATTTTTTGAGGTGGAGCATGTCCATCAGTTCCTGATTGGACATGGCCTTGTACGTCAGGCACAGATCATCTCTGAGTAGGCAGTATGCTACTGAATAGAGCTGGAGTTTCTTTAGTCTGGCAGAATAAGACATATGTTGGAGACCCTTGATCCTCTTGGTGAGGTACGTTTGTGGTCTCTCCAGCTGTTGCAAATGCCGGGTGAGGTACATACCAAATGGGGCATTGTACTCAATCATGGGTCTGATGAGGGAGGAGTATAGGGGTACAATGACATCCTTGGATCTGTATGTGAATCCCTTCATGATAAGGTGTGCAAGGTAGAATGTCTTTCTAACCACTTTTGCAACGTGGGTGTCAAATGAGAGGTCGCTGTCGACTTGGGTCCCTAGGTCTCTGATTACTTTTTCCGTACTCAGTGGGTTGCTGTCTATGTGATAATTTGTGGGTACTTTGTTTTTCCCAAAGGGGATGACTATACATTTTTTGGCATTTAGAAGCACCTCAGAAAATCCAAATCCCATCGAGCTACGCGCTCGAGAGACTTGAACCTCAGCACTGAAATAAATAGGACATGCTGGAGGGACAGATTCATAACCCAGAGGCATCCATTCTCCTGCTGGGAAAACCGTGGTACTACACATACGACATTCCCTATTCCCTACTGCTCTGGACCCGTGCTGCATGTCTACTCACTCCAAGGATATTCAGAACTCCAATGCTTATAGTCCTGGCACATACGTGTGTTTGATTGTCAGGGTGTTCATGTGCTGGTCCGGGTTTAGACTTGTCCGACTGGTGACCGGCACTGCCCTGTACCTGTTCAAATGTCAGATGTAGCACATGGACAGAGTTGGTCCCGATTTTAACATTCTACCTGTGTTTACAGACTCAGGGGTTTGGGCACCTATGACCACATTATTAGGTTGGCACTACATAATATAGGGTGGGGGGTGGTTCCACTACATGATACAGGGTGGGGGGAGTGTTTCCACTGGTGTTTCCCTTCACATGACTATTTCATTCATTCATATATACGATGAATATTATTCTGGACACCACTTATGAATTCACTACAGGTATGCAATAGTCCTGTCAACAAATTTGACAGTTGGTTGGTGTACATATGTGTACGGACCTCTGTGATACTCTGGGACTAATTTCAACAGTGACAAGGACAAGGCAATGACAAATCAGGGACAATCACGGACATTTCTACAATATTAGTACTATTAACTTGGAACGTGTTGACAGATTCGGAGACATATGTATTACTACTTATTTTCTGCAGTTAAATGCGTCTAGTACTCTTAATTCTTGTCATTAGTCATTCTCATTCAACACCTTTCCTCCAAAGGTCCCTGGCTTTGTGAGTGATTAAGAGGCTGGCCAGTTATTGTGCGAATACTCTGACCATTGGTAGGGTTGCCACATTTTCATATGTACAGGATGGGATATATTCTGGAGACACCAGATTGTTTAGGTCAACACATACCCATGGTCAGTGCAGGGTTTAGAACATTCATTATTTTCCTAGCTGAGAGCCTATTCCTTTAGCACTTTAGTTGCTTAATCTGTTTCTTGTACGAATTACTTATTTTATATCCAGACATGACTGCTTTAGGCAACTGTTACATGCAGTATGGTACATAGTTATTTCCTACAATCACAGGACATTTGCCATTGTATCATTGATGGTCAGGACACACCTACCCAAACAGTGACTGTCCCTCACACAGTGGGTCAGGAGGTGCCCTGTTTACGTCAGCACCTTAATCACCCTATTTCCAAGTGCCACTATGCGAATGTGTACAATATATTCTCTCGATTATTCATGTGGGGAAACGTGCATCACGGGTAGGTGTTTGATCCTGTGTAGTAGGTTCTGCATGACCATCTAGGGCTGGACAGTCTCGTGCACCACTACTGCACATTCAGCTTGTGTCCGGATGTCTACAGGACTGGACATCGTGTCCTGATACCCAGTCTGATGTTTACACAGTTTACTTATCCCATGAGGGATATCCAAAAATTGAACAAGACCAATACCGTCCATTCTTTTGGCTTTATAAAAATGTGTTGGGGTTTTACATGCAAGGGATACATAGTTTGCAATCCTGAAACTGCCTAGGGTGACACTGCCTACTACATATGAGTAGTGGTCACTATGTGTAGATATGGCTGCGCCAAGCTAGTAGGCCGAATATGGCTGGATTTGGTGGACGTTCAGGTATGGGGGCATGTTGTGTGCTGTGGAGGGGATGATGGGTATTCAATTATGCATCCAGGTGTGTTGCATTTGAATGGGCCGGTTCCATCCAGACCATTCTGTGGGTATGTGCCGGTGACGTTTCTGTACATTTGTATCGCACATTTTAATATTCATATGTTTGTGTGATTGTGTTCTACAGTATGGCCTGTCAGGTTGTATTGCAGATGTGTATACTTGTTCTTTGTGTTTCTTTCTGATTCACCCGCTGCTGCCTCATACACTTCCAGTTCACCTATTCTGCATCCAACACAGTCTCGCCTTTGTGGATTATACCATTACCCATCCCCCCCACACACATATTCCTGACACTCCATCCATCACTTCTTTGGTTGATGGCCCATGACATGGTCAAGGGAACACATTGCATACACTACATATGTCAGGTACCTGTATGGTTGTGTGGACTACCCTGTCATGTTTCACCTTCCACATGCTGTACATCATGCACATAGGTACACGCCCATACTTAACTTTCATGACATGGTTGGTACACCCGGGTAATACCCGTTCAACTGTGACACATCCTGACAAGTACGGCTTGGACCGCATATGGGCGGATTTTGGCCGACTGCTCTTACCATTGGTAGGGTGCTACCTTTTCATATGTCCAGGATGGGATATATTCTGGACACATATCTGATTTTACAGGACATCACATACCCATGTTCAGCACTATGGATAATACTTTTCCTTTCTGCCTACATGTTAGCTTATTGTTGTAGCAGTTTATATGCTCCTTCTGTTTCATTTTCTTGCTTATTCTATTTCTTATCACATGTGGTATGTTACATATGGACATACCTATTGTATGTGACTATTACATGCGTTGTGGGATATAATTCTGTCATACGGTCGCTAGATATTTACATTTATCATGTTTTTTTTTATGGACACATCTGCCCAGCTGTGTACTATCCCTCACAATGTGGGACAGCTGGTAACCCTGACCATTGGGCTAGAAGTAGCTATTGGCGGCGCGCTAACATGTTGCATTTCACTTCCACTTGGTATAACTATCTACACTGTGTTAGAATACGGGCACACGGTTTTCAATGTCATTTGTTCGAGGGATGGAGACTCGATATTCCCTACCGTGCATTTGTGTTTGCTTCTTAATTTTGTGTTTGCAAGGATTGTCTTGCATGCTTTGCATACGTTTCTGTATCCACGGACACTGACAGGTGTGATTACTATTGCAGGCAAATTGTTATATGCAAGCATTTTAGGTTGCACGTCGACAGCTGACATTTCCATGCCTCCGTGCGGCACTTCGACACGCCCTATGCACTTGCGCTCATTTCCTATGCACGTGGCTGTGGTGGCAGCGCGCCTTCATTAATATGCATTTGGTGCTACTGCACCATCTACATGCCTCACAGTCAGCGCAAGCCTAACGCCGGCCTTGCACCGAGCTTCATGAATCCCGGGGCTGGACTAATGTTCCTAATTCCTAGCTATTTCTAAGAGAAAACACAGTTCTAAAATCTTACTTACATATAGACACAGGCAGTGCTGGTGATGTTGGATGTTCTCAAGACAAATGCTCTAATGCTGTCATTCTTTCTGTCTTTAAATTGATAGCACAGTACCACTGATTCATTCCAGATTACATGAGTTCTTTCTGGTTCCCAGGCTAACAGACTCTCAAAGGTTAATAGCCACTTTGATATTGCAGCTGGTCAGGAACCAAAGCAATAAAATAAATTATACATGCAAATTCTAGCCATTAACTCTGGCCTCAGAATAATGGGCAGAATTCTTTTATCCAGACATATTGGCTCTGAGTTTTTGGCATCAAAGAATTGGCTTGTCAGCTTAGTTACAGCAGAGTGCATTGTTACATTTTTGCAATTCCACATTTAATACCATTGTTTCCCATTTAAGAGAACAAGCCTGTGGCTTATATTAATATTTACAAATAACAGAATTATCTACAAAATTTTATCTGTCTAGGCTGGCAGGATTCACCCATCTTCACACATCTTCCCCCTGGGGAACTCAATCTAGTTCTTCAAGTGACCTTTGAGAAATGTTGCTTGAGAGTGTTAGGTCTATTTGAGTATACCTTACCATATTCCCTGTCTTGAGAGCCCATCTGGATTGGCATTGCTAATCCCACTGCAGTGCTGCACTGACATATCATATGCTTGCAACCCTAGTCTCCATCTTAGCAACTTGGCATTTTGCTGGCTGGCTCTGTTCTTCCTTGTCAGGTCTGTGAGGGGAGCAGCTATGGTACTATAACTGGGGACAAACATTCTGTAGTACCCTAGGAATGCCCTCACCTGTTTTTTGGTAACAGGTGCAGCCCATGCCTGAATGGCTTCTACTTTGGCAAGTTCTGGCCTGATCTTACCACTTCTCACTCTATGTCCCAGGTAGGTGACCTCTGCCATACCTACCTGGAATTTGCTGGGTTAATGGTCAACCCTGACCTCTGTAGTCTGCCCAGCACCTCCCTAACATGCTGGAGGTGCTCTTGCCAGGAATGGATGTAGATGGCAATATCATCTAGGTAAGCAAAGGTAAACCCTCCTGCTCCTGCTAGGATATGATCTACTAGCCTCTGGAAAGTCGCTGGGGCATTTTTCATCCCAAAGGGCATATTTGTGAACTCATACAAGCCAAAAGGAGTCACAAACGCTGACTTCTCTGTAGCACTGGAAGTCAAGGGCTCCTGCCAGTAACCCTTGGTAAGATCAATGGTGGTAAGATACTTAGCCCCACCCAGCTGCTCTAGGGCCTCATCTGTCCTAGACATGGGGTAAGCATCTGACTTTGTGTGACTATTTAATTTCCTGTAGTCCACACAGAACCTGGTGCTGCCATCCTCCTTTGGCACTGGCACCACTGGAGAGGTCCAGGGACTGTTGGACTCTTGAGTTATGCCTAGTTCCAACATTTCCTGTACCTCCGCCCTCGGAGTCTGTTTGACTCTCTCAGGCACCCTATAAGGGGCCTGCCTAATAAGTCTTTGGGGTCCTGTATCCACCTGGTGCTGCACCAGGTGGGTGCACCCTAGTTTCCCAGTGAACATGTCTCCAAACTCCTGTAACACTGCTCGGATTTCTTGAACCTGGGTAGGAGATAACTGCTCACTGAGAAGATCAGTCACCAGATCTCCCTCAGACTCCTCCTGCAATCCACTGCAAATGCTCATCCAAAGGGCCTCCCTATCATAGTAAGGTTTCATCATGTTAACATGGTACAGTTTGTGCCCCTGCCTCCTGCCTAGCAGTTCCACCATGTAGTTAACATCACTTACCTTTCTTTCCATCTTATAGGGTCAAGCAGCTTGGTGCATCTTTCAGCAACGAGAACCATTACCTGATGTCCCACAGCATACTCTCTAGCTTGAGCATTCCTGTCATACCACACCTTTTTCTGTTGGGCTTCTACCAGGTTTTCCTGGGCCAAGCTCATGAGTTCCCTGAGCCTTGTCCTGAGGTTTAGGACATATGCCACAACAGACTCCTTGTGAGGTTCACACTCACCTTCCCACTCATCTCAAATTAAATCTTGAGGTCCCCTCACCCTATGCCCATACAGCAACTCAAACAGTGAAAAACCTGTGGATTCCTGTGGAACCGCTCTGTAAGCAAAGAACAGATGGGGCAAATATTTATCCCACTCCCTCTTAAACTGGTCTGCAAATGCCCATAGCATATACTTGATTGTAGAGTTTAACCTCTCAACAAGACCGTTAGTCTGGGGATGGTAGGGGGTGGTCTTCATGTGCTTCACCCCACAGTACCTCCACAGACAAGCCAGCAGGTCTGACATGAAATTGGCAGCTCTGTCAGTCAGTGTTTCTTTTGGGAAACCTGCCATGCTGAAAATCTCTAACAAAGCATTTATCACCTTTTCTGCTTCAATGGAGGACAGAGCCACTGCCTCAGGGTATTGTGTAGCATTATCCACTACCACTAGGATATACTTTTTCCCTGTGGAACTTGAGGTATTCAGAGGCCCCACACTATACATAGCTAACCTCTTAAATGGCTCCTCAGTTACAGGCAAAGACATCAAAAGAGCTCTCACCTTGTCTCCTGCCTTGTCTACTTTTCAGCACTGCTCACAGGTCCTGCAGTACCCTGTTACATCTCTGGAAATTCCAGGCCAATAGAAGTTCTGCATAATACATCTCATTGTATGTTTTATGCCCATATGACCTGCAAAGGGAATATCATGGGCTATGGCTAGAAGTGCCAAATGGTAGGCTCTAGGCACTACCAACTGCTGTACCCTCTCACCTTCTAGCCCTCCCTCAGGGGTCCACTCTCTATACAATAACCCTTTGTCCCAGTATACAGATTCCCCCTTCCCTTAAGAATCATGTGTCTCTCTAGCTACATGCCTCAGGCCTTGCAATGTAGGGTCTGAGAGCTGAGCTTGTCTCAACTCTCTCTTTGTAACCCTTCCCAGCTCCCCTTCCACAGGAAGTCTGGCATCTTCTGACAGTGGTGCCTCACTTTCAGCCAGGGTACTACTACTCACCTCTATCTTTGCAGTCACTCTGTCCAAGGGAACATCAGTACCCACAAGCAGCTGTGGCTCACATTCATTCTCACTGCTACAGAGTACCTCCCTCCCTGAAGTAACCACCTCACTAGTCCTGGCTGCAAGTATGTGGTCTGTCTGGGTCTCCCGCAGGCTACCAGACCCACATGCTTTTCTCGAAGCCTGACTGCATGTAACTGCACTAACACATGGTACTGTCTCATCCAAATCCTTCCCTATCAGGACATCTGTAGGATGGTAGTTTGGTACCCCTGTTGTCTCAAGACAACCTACTATTGGCATTTTGTCTTCCCCACTTACTGTCTCTCTCACCTTTTGTTCCCCACCTTCTCTCAGTGGACATCTGTATGTCACATGGCCCCACTGGTTGCATTCAAATCATTTGAACCTAGGTCCTGGACGTGTACCTGGACTAGTGGCTTCCCCCTGCTACTGGCAGATTCTGTTGGGGCAGTCTGTGCTGGCCACCATGGGTTCCTTTAGACCCATGAGCAGTACTGTGGGGCCCTTTCCTGTGCAGGATGCCCTGCTTGCTAGGTATAGGTCTCCCTTCTTCCCCAACTCATCTGAAGTAGCACATTGTCTATCAGCTAACCAGATCCTCATGTCCTCAGGCAAAGTGCTAAGGGCTTGTTCCTTCACCAAAAGGTCTCCCTGCCCTTCAAAAGTGGTGACCTGACATCCACTCACCCACCTATGGAAATAAGTGCTCAGTTCAGCAACATATTCACACACACTTTTATCTGCTTTGCGTCTAAGCTCACGAAACGTTTTCCTATATGTTTCAGGTGCTAGCTTAAACAATTCTAACAAACAGTTCTTAACCGTAGTATAATTAAAACAGTCAACATCAGACATTTTACAAAACAGTTACAGCTTTACCATGGAGTAAGGGGGTCAGGAACCATACCCATAGCCTTTGGTCAACATCATACTGTTTACATACCCTCTCAAACATATGAATGAAACTAATAAAATTATCCCCCTCTTTAAACTGCAGAAGAAATTTACTGACCTTTTGTGCTTCTGGGGTCCAGTTACTCCCTTCCACATTACCTCCTTGACTCGGGAAGAGTCAGAATCTCCTTCTCATGTTGCCTTTGCCTCTCCTTTTCCTCAGCTTCCAGGAGTAGCAGTTTATCATTCTCCTTAGCATGCAGACATATCAATCTCTCAGCTACATCAATTTATAAACGCCTGACCTCCAACTCAAGTCTTTTTAGCTCCAGATGGATTTTTAAGCCCTTTGCAGAAAGGTGGAGCTGTCCATTCTCTGAGGGTTGTACATCTCCACTGCCAGTCTGATCATCCTCCTGGTTGCTGTTGTCTAATGCAGCTGTGACCAAAGCTGTAATCATGTCTGCCTTAGTCAGGTTTCCATGCACTGGTCCCCTAGCCTGGCACATCTCAGCCAGCTGGCTCCTTGTCAGCTTTCCTTACTCCTCTGCTGACATGCTGCCTGCTCTCCCTGACTAACTAAACTAACAAAAGAAATAGAACAACTGTGATCTGAACTCTGAGTATTCACTGCATGGCTGATTTAGAGTACAAATCACCTTCCGTGATCACTGTATACAAGTTATGGGAATTCAATCTACCCACACCAATGCAAGCCAATTAGTATTTGCCAACCAATTAATATGTGGTGTGGATAGCCCACCACTGCCAAACAATTAATGTGTGACACCCGTGCACTAGCCCAGCAATCAAGGAGCCTCAATCCTCACCACTAACACCAGTGAGGGGAGTCCATATAGGGAAAAGGATAATAAATACACAAATAGTAAAGTACAATTTCCCTTAAGAGCACACAGTGATCATAGTCAGTCTGAGGCTGGTTTCTACCTTTCTCTCCAGATCCCCAATAAGACTCCCCACTGGCACAGCTATAGGGTCTAGATCTCAGCCTAGTGGGCAAGCTAAAACCTCCAGCACCCTCTCTGTCCAACCAGTGCTTTATGTCCCTGCCAAGTAGCTGACACACACACACACACACACACACACACACACACACACACACACACACACACACACACACACACACACACACGCACACACTTTGAGATAAGAGTTTATGCAACTACACAAACACTCCTGGGGAAGGCTGGCATAGGTTCTCCAGCTGTGTCCCTTTTACCCAGTCTATACGGTAGAAATCACTGCCACCACCCAGCTAATATTTATCAGCTACTCAAAGGCCCTTATGAAAGTGTATCCAATTATACTGTGCAATATTATTATCCAAATGGTAAGTGGAACCTAACAGTCAAGACTTATTTGGAGTAACTTGGTAGAGTATCACTATATACATGCAATGTACTCTAGAGCTTAAATTATCTCTACACAAAACAGCCACAGTTGAAAGGTTTAAAAATATTTAATAATAAATAATAAAAACACAAGACATTACTTCTTACTACACAGTGCTAGTGAAGAGTTCAGAGATCACAAGAAAATGCTTAAAATAATACAGTAGAATAGTTCTGACATCAACACAGAAAAACACTTAATCTAATCTTCTTATTTCCTAGCTATTTCTAAGAGAAAGCAAAACTCTAAAATCCTACTTACATATAGACACAGGCAGTGCTGGTGAGTTGGATGTTCTCAAGACAAATCCTCTAATGCTCTCATTCTTTCTGTACTTAAATTGATAACACAGTACCACTGATTCATTTCAAATTAGATCATTTCTTTCTGGTTCCTAGGCTAATAGACTCTCAGAGGTTAGTAGCCCCTTTGATCTTGCAGCTGGTCAGGAACCAGAGCAATAAAAGAAATTATACATGCAAATTCTAGCCATTAACTCTGGCCTCAAAACAATAGGCAGAATTCCTTCATCGCGACATATCGGCTCCAAGTTTTGACATAAAAGAATTGGCTTGTCAGCTTTGTTAAAGCAGAGTGCACTCTTGTTACATTTTTGCAGTTCCACATTTAACACCATTTTTTCCAATTTAAGAGAACAAGCCTGTGGCTTATATTAATATTTACAAATGACACAATTGTTTACAAAATTATATCTGGCTAGGTTGGCAGCCTTCACCTATCTTCATACATGGTGACTCTAAAACACTAATCAAACTGTGCTTTAACGCTAAACTAGCACTGAACATAGTAATGAAGCATAAATAAACAAGGATAAAACTGGCCAAAACATGAATAAAGACATAAACAAGTATAAAAAAATCAGGGGACCATTACCTCTGAAGAAATCTTTATTTTAAGATGAAAGCGCTTAGGTGTGTTTCTTGGAAATAAAATACTTTTCCTCATGTTCTTTAGTAAATTTTATTTTTATTTTAGAATCAGGTAGTATTTGACATAGACTCAAGCTTAAACTTAATAATATGCACATCTGGGGACATTTTTACCTTTTCTTCATAGATGGCCATTGAGCTAACGTAGATTGAATGTTTAACAGCATCTCTTTCATAAAACAGAATTTATTTGGGTACCAATTTAATTTTAACACCTGTTCTATGCAAAATCAATTACTGAAAGAACAGTTAAACATGAATTTGTCCAAGCAGTACTAAAGTACAATATGCATAATAAAAAAGCTGCATATTTTTTTTAAATCTTCCTTTGGACAATAGAATACTATGCTTTAATGCTGCTGTTGAGTGTGTATACATAATAAATCAGCCATGAACTGTGTAAAGAGAATGTCACTGCTATAATTAAGCATTGATTCAATGTTTGTTGTGTAGAGGTTACAGCTATTACTTTAGTTTATCAAATGGTCAACCACTACCACATTCATCTAGCTAAAATAGTGGCTACAGGGTACAGTTTATGTATCCTCTAACTGCGTCCTCTATGTTGCTATTATCTATGTTGCGATTTTGCACGACAGGTATAATATACCACTAAGATCAATATAATCTGCAGCATTCTCAGCAATGTAAAATTTCTGGGGTGCTATTTTGCTTATAGGTGACAAAAGGAGATTTCAGCATTTTTCCCTTTCCTTCCTTTTCCTTTACTGGTTTGTGGTGGTAATAAAGAGAAAAGATCTATTTTTAACTTTGTATATTATTTTAACATGCAGTGCACTAGAGCCATAATTAAAACAGATCTCTCTGCTTTTTGGGTTTAAACAGCATTTTTCACATTAGACTTCCATTTCATAGCACCTACAACTAGTTGTAGGTGCTATCTTGAATCCCTGGCAGTGCCATTCTCCACCTCTTCTTATTGTTTTTTCTGTAAAAACTGCTGTCAGGTTTATGTCAGTGAACTCAACACCCTTTCAAGTAACATATCTTGAAAGTGAAAATAACAGTGTATTATCAAAGCAGAAAAGGAATTTATTTTGTTTTAGAAATAAGTATCAAATGCCAGACAGAGAGATGTACTGAACTGTCAAATGCCAGGCAAAGAGATGTACTGAACTGTCAAATCAGGACATTTTTATAAGAATATCAAAATTTCAAAACAGACCATTTTTACAAGAACTCGAGACTTTGATTTTCATTTATCTGCACACCAACCAGTACTGAGATATAAAAATTTAAACTGCATTTTTAGAGATCTTGTAATTACTCATTAGTTTTGTTTTCTTCAATTTGTGCTCATTTTTGTTTTTGCACTTCCTAGTACATTTATTTAGTCATTCATTCTTGTCTGATAGTTAATGTCTTTTCATCTCCTTTGCAGTACAGCTTAAGCAGCACTTACTAAAGAGAAATGTAATATACAACCTTATCACAAAACCTAATATGAACAATATTATGTCAAATAATTTTGTTCCCATGAAGCACAGTGTCACAGTAGGCAGTGTTGTCACCTCGCAGTAACAGGTTCTTTGGTTTGGTTTGTCTTTTTTCTGGAGTCTGGGTATCCTCCATGTGTTTGCATGGGTTTTTTCCAGGTGCTCTGTGTGACAATGTGAGGTATTGCCAACTATGCCAGGAGAAGTAGGGCAGTGGATGTGCAACATATGCCAGCACGGCTAGCTGGAATTTAGTAAAAAATATATATGTTATCTGAATATCAATCTGATTTTTACAGATGCTTGTGCTAAAAATGTATTTGTAATGATGCTTGTTTTAAAAATGTACCAATGGTGTGTCCTGCTGGACAGAAAAAGAAATATACATGTATCATTGTAACTGTTAAAATGTATATATTGTAACAAATGATTCTGGTTAATTACTGGGCCTAGGCCATAAAGATGTTATCTCACAGATTTCAATGCAGCTAGAGACAAAAAGTCTTTACTAGGAAGCTTTCTGTTTTGTCTTTGGGGTGAACTAATTGCTACTCTGGAAGCGTGAAGGTTTGAAATTGTTTTATGACTTCCAGAAGTTGCAACAGATCTTAGCAAGGCTCTATGTGTGTATTATCAACACATTTGTGCTAAATCCGGGCAGCTTCTAGCCAAGGGGGTAGCTTGGGAACCAGAAGTCAGATGACCAGATATATGTGATGTCAATCTGCAATCCATCGCTATAAATGATACTTTAATACTAGGTGAGACTGAAGTCTCAGGACAGTCTGTTTTTAAAACCTGACAAAGAAGGATCCTTCAGCTGCGTCATCTTGCCTTGCTCTAGTAAGTGAACCATGGAATAGTAATTATTTAGATCAGTCAGGAAACTATAGTGACATTAGTTAAGTACTGTTTTTCTGAGTCTGTATGAATCTATTCATCTGTGTTATTTTAATATTTCCTGCGATTAAACTGTGGTGTTTATTGTATATAGATATTCTGTATTTTCATGTTCTTTTATTATCTGTTATTAAATATATTTAAACTTTTTACTGTAGCTGGTCCTTTAGAGAATATTTTAACCTTTGAGAACACTTATATCTATTTGGTGACTCTGTGGTTACTCCTGAAAGCCTTATTGCAGTGGCCAGACACTATCATTTGTATTAATATTAATTTCACTTAGTATAATCGGGTACCCTTATAAGAGCCTTAGAGTAGCTGGCTTTGGAGTATTTGGTGGCAGTAACTACCTTATAGTCTGGGAAGAAGGGGACATAGCTAGTAAATCTGTGCCAACCTTTCCCAGTTGTGTGTGTGTGTGTGTGTGTGTGTGTGTGTGTGTGTGTGTGTGTGTGTGTGTGTGTGTGTGTGTGTGTGTGTGTGAAAATAAAATTTCAAAGTGTGTGTGTGCGTGTGTGTGTGTGTGTGTGTGTGTGTGTGTGTGTGTGTGTGTGTGTGTGTGTGTGTGTGTGTGTGTGTGAGCTGCTTGGAGCAGGGACACGAGGCACTGGTTTCACAGAGAGAGTGGTGGAGGACTTGGCTTGGACACTCAGCTGACTCAACTCTATAGCTGTACCAGTGGGGAGTCTTACTAGGGATCTGGGAAGAGAGGGGAAAACCAGCTCCTGGACTGAATGTGTCCCCTGTGTGCTCTTACGGGAAATTGTAGTTGATGCAGAGAGCTGCACATGGAAACACTGGGTGTATCCCTCTCCAGAGCCAGTGGTGAGGATTCAGGCTCCTTGGTTACTGGCCCAGAGTGGGGATGTCACATTCTGGTTCTCCCCACATTTCAAAGACATGCAGTAGGTGTATTTGACACTCTTATTTGACCATAGGTGTGAGTGTGTGTGTATGTGTGGTATGGAATATGAAATACAAACTGAGGCACGGCTAGGAAAAAGATGGTGTGACCATTTGCCCTAGATGTTTACCATTATTGAAGGGACACCCCAGCCTCAAATACAAAAATGGGAAAAAGGGTTTGTAGATGGAGCCCCAGGCCAAAAACTTCAGAGTTCAGGTTTCTTTTTTTCTTGCAGTTCAGTGCAGTGCAGACACATCTAATATTGCTTATATAACATAGGAGATATTTTGAATTGTCCAGAATAATTTCTATTAAGGGTGCCAAAATTGAGGGCCATCTTATTCTGCAATGTAATTATCCTAATAGCAGTCATCCATTTTATATAGTCCATGGCACTTGGAGTTTCATTGTTGACTGTTTCTAGCAACTGTATTGCAGTCTAACTTCCTTAATGCTATAAGCCACACTATACATTGCAAAGAGAACAGAAAATATCTTTCCATCTTACTTATTTCTCTTTTGGTAATAACATCATTATGGGGTAGAGTAGGGCAGTCTATGATTCTAGAAACAATATAACCAGCATAACAACTCCCCAAACAGAAAATAATGGGAAACACAAACTTGGAACCAATAAACACTGAAACAGGATGAAAAGAGCCTCCTGACTATTGTTGTAAAATACAAATCTGTTTATTTAGCAAAACGTAGGAGACCAAATGCCTATCCCCATGGGCATTACTATCTGCCTCCAATGAACTAAACATGTCAGTGGGGAATTTGACTCTACTAGTAGAACAGCTTACCCAGCAATCTATCAACATTCATGGAAATGGGGAAAACTCTTCCCCTCAAATGTTTTGAGAGGGGAACACAGAATATTGGAGTCAGTTTTATCACTTCAGCTCAAAGACAACGTGAAGTTCCCAATAACCAAAAAGCGACAATTTGCATATAGGCTTAAATTATGGTATCAGAGTGGGCAGAACTTCCTACAATGGCGACTGTACACTGAGGCAGTGGTTAAAGAAAGGATCAGACCTCTGTTTGGGCTTCCAAAATGTACATCCAGACATAGGAATGGTTGATAAAGAACTGAAAATGTTTGAAGATACCACCTTAAAATTTAGAAAGCTACAACTGGAGAATATTTCCATGAATGTATTTGTACTGAGCAAATACCAAAGAGGTTAAATATGTGGTAGTACCCCACTGGGCTGCAGAGAGGATTGGATTTACACAATGAATTGTTGAATTTATTCAACAAACATGGCTGCGAACTACTACAGGTACTTTTGAAAGATAATGTGAGACAAATATTTGTTTTATCTATCACTATATTTAGACTTGACAACAGCTTACAGTCTGATTTACTGTTTGAAAGTAAAAAAAAGGAGAATACTTTGCTTTACTTGTTAGGGTTGACCATTTAGTAGATGATTTAAAAGCTAAAAAAGCAAAAAAAAAATATTAAGAGACCAGAGACAATATGAAAATGGATTTGCATATCCAATGCCACCATTGAATAGGCATGGTAATAATAAAAATAACAGTGTGGTGGATGAACAGTCCAACAGTAACTTTAGCAATATCCCTGTGACATCTGTACCTGATACCTCTGACCCTTTAGAGTACCCCCCCCCCCCCAGGAGGTCAGAGAGACTGAGGAATCAGAGGGGAAATCAGAACTATTATGGGATTCGTGGTGGATTCCATCGGGGGGGGGGGGCAGTGGGAGAGGCAGAGGCAACCATCATTGGAACAACTAATTGTAAATGATGTATGTGAAACTGAGACCGGTATATGTGATATTGTATACAACAAAAGCTGTGATTTCAAAATGTACAATTATAGTGATGTGAAAATAGATTCCTTTCATGCTGATGTTTTTGAAAAAGGTTTGCCCTTTGTGCCAGTTAGGAAGGCTGGGACTGATGAAGTTTTAGTTAATTTAAAGCTTTACACAAGGAAATTAAATTTAGTTTTTTTCTTTACAGACTAATGATTTTAGGGGACCAAGTTGTGGCCTTGTTTGACCAAGTACTTTTAATCCACCTACACACCCAATGGTAAGCATCTTCGAAAAACTATGTGAATGGGAAAGCAGAGAAGTATTAAAACATAATGACTTAAAGAAAAAATGTCCCAACAACCTAACACTAGAAGAAAGAAATGCATTGAGATGTATCTGTGGAGAATTCCACATTAAGGGTCATGAAACTGGACAAAGGTGGAGGACTAGTTTTCCATTCTATATAGTGACACATATGAGGAAATAAGTGTGAATGGGTTAAATGTTGCACATCACAGGATAGACCTAGAACTAGAGGATTTACTTGTAAATGACCAGATATCCCCATCTGACTACAACTATTTAAAAATGATATGCCCAAGGACTCTCCACAATATTTGGAATCCCAAAGATCCATAAGAGTCTAAAATAACCCCCCTTAGGCCTATTGTGGACACTAAGGCCTTAAAAACTTTTGCAATAGCTAAGTATATAGACTATCCTACAAAAGCAGTACTAGAAGATTATATATACTGCTTTAAAGAATCTTGGGATTTTTTGACTAAAGTTTCTGAGGACAAATTTAAGGCAGATATGATTTTTGTAACAATTGACATCAAAGTTCTATTTTCAGTAATACCACATGGGATAGGAATTGAGTGGTTTTATTCCTATATATGTCAGCATACAAATTTAGAACATGGCCAGATCCTTACCCTAAGGACACTAATGGAGGTGATCCTAAACAACAATTTCATCACCTTTGAGCCACAACTATTCAGACATAAGAAAGGTATGGCTATGGGGGCCATCTGTGCCCCCATATTTGCCAAAATTGTCTTGGCCTTTTGGGAGATCAATTATGTCATTAATTCAGACTTTGCTAGATGCTGGAGTTTGTATGGTCATTTTTTTAGATGACAGCATTACCTTATGGAATGACACCCATGAAAAATTAGATCTATTTTTCGAATTTATACATAACACCACAGATTTTTTTAAAATTCACCACTACTGTTTGTGAAGACAAGGTCAATCATTTAGATGGTAGTATTAGGAAAAATAAATCTAAGACAAACTTTGAGTCCACTATTTACAGGAAACCTACATATTCAAATATGTTACTACATTTCAAAATTTGGCACCCCATTCACCAGAAGAAATCTTTAGTGAAAGGGCAGTGTATACGCTTGGCACGTATGGTTTCTAAATTAACTGAATTTGAGGTACAGTGTAATATTCTTTATGATATATTAACAAAAAGAGGCTATTCCATTCCCTTCTTAAACAATATATTTAAGGAAGTAAAGGAAAAGAGGACTGGGGGCTATTATTCTCCACTACTATGGGTCCATAGGGACCGACTGCCTTTAAATAATGAAGCTAATACAAATGAGAACAGGCTGTATAAGGCACTAGATTTAACTTACAACAATGATTTCTTTTATATCAAAAAAGTGATATGCAAAAACTGGAAGGTTTTTTTCTATCGATCCAGAATACAATAAAATAGTGGGTATGAACCCACTTATTGTATACAAGAAAGATGTATGTATAAAAAACATGCTGGAGAAAGTGAACAGCCTTGAACAGGTTGGGGGAATTAGAAAATGTGGACGCTGTACACAATGCAAATTCATACTGGAAGCTGATAAAGTGGAACTAGCACACTTTGGCAGTATAAGACTAAACAAGAAATTTAATTGCAACACAAAGAGTATTGTTTATTTAGCTTTATGCTAAAAATGTACTTGTTTCTATATTGGAAAGACCAAGAGCTGCCTAAAAAATAGAATTTAGCAACATAATTTTGACATTGGGAGGAAAATCCTGAATAACGCACTATTTGTACACATCCAAAAGTTTACTGATCATTCCTTTAGATTTACCATCATTGATCAACTGAAAGGGGGGCAAAGAGTTGGGCCTACAGATGATTACCTTGAGTATAAGTAGTTATAATGACAGCTTCAAACAAATGCCACTATTCATGCTGGCCTAAATGAAAATGTTTCAATTAGCTCTGTTTTAAGATTAAACGCAGCTTTAGTTTTATGAATTTTATGTGTTTTAGACAATGGATTTGGTATGTATTTATATATTCATATACATGTTAAGTATTTGTATGTCCCTTTTAAGGAGTAATTGTTTAACTATCCAACTAATCAAATGTTAATGGTTTGGTGGGGTACAAAAGATGGGGCTGTACATGTCTTTGTATGTATTCTGAAGAAGTTCTTTCATTAAGGATGAAAGCGCTAAATAAACAGATTTGTATTTTACAACAATGGTCAGGAACTCCCCAAACAGCCAATAGGCAGCCACCTATAAATGTTGTATCTACAAATGTAATGACATCATTTAAATTTCTTGCTCTCTTGTGATGTGGCATTCTCTGTCTCCCACTGAATGACTTCCATTTCATTCAGCGCAAGTTCTTCAACAGGCAGTTATAGCCAACTGGATGTAGACTATTTGGATTATGTCAATAGCACTAATTCATGTTGAATTTTGATTGAACAGTGTATTTTTAAAGTCTGCTTGCAGCAATGGTACAGGAGACATGGTGAAGAATATAGCCACAGATCCAGTAATTGTTTTTAAGTGCAGGGAATACTGGTTTAATGTACCTAAATAAAATTGCCATCCCAGCCTATGAACTGACACATGATGAGAATGCTATACAGTCCTGTAGCAAGTGTTGTTATTAAACAGTTCATGGGTAATTTTGCAATCAGAACAGCTTGCACTAATTTTATTAGACAAAGTAACTTTACCGATTGACAGAAATTTTTGAAGAACAGCTAATACACTACACTTCCCAGACCACTGAAATGCAAATTTTCCTCTGAAATTTCATATATTGTCCTTGATGCACATCTGAGAATGCTTCTAGTGAAGGAATGTGATCACATGTCTTTGTAGGTGATTTTTTTTGTTTTTAGTTGATAGTCTTTGGCTGTATGTCTTTGGAATATGGAGCTTCTTATTTTTCATCAGGCCTCACCATTACTGTTTCATTCAACCTGTTGGCATACTCCTAATATGGTATACCCAGCTTTGCACTTCACAAAAGTTGGGATAGCTTGAATTACTAGATAAGTTTATTTCCATCTAGTAGTTAGTGTGATCTTCCTCTGCAATACATGTAGCATAACCCTATCATTTGGCTAAAATGGATAATAAGTCTCATCAGCAATTGTTGAAATACCTGTTTGGATACAGACATAATTACTTTTGTTGTATTGGTTATGCTGCATATAATATGTAATTATAACATTATCTCTGATAGCAGAAGAGCTTATATTCAGTCGTGGCATTGGGATGCCTCGTACCCTCATGGGGTAGCACATCAAAATCTTATAGGGACTTAATCATGTTTATCTATTGCATTTAATATGTAAACCCATTACAGCCAACGGAAGAGCATCAGGCCATTACAGACCTGTTTTTCTACAGATTTTGTCTTACTTGTTTTTCAAGTTTATCTTTCCACTAGGTTGCAGCCTGTAAGGGCAGTGGGACTTTTAATCTACTTGCGGAACTCAGCAAAATTCCTGCATTACCTGCACTGTGAATGTACACCCTGGTCACTGTTAGCAGTTACCAGTATTCCAAATCTAAGCACCACTTCCTTTAATGACATTTTACAGACTATTCCAAAAACACATAAAGGCCAGACCAGGGAGAAGAATAACCCCACTTGACTTCAGGAATCTTGTAGAATGAAGGCAAAAGCAGTCCAAGTGCAACAACACAGTTTATTAAAGCCACATCCAAAAATGATAAGTGCTTTCGTCCCAGATCAGTACAACTTCATCAGATAAATGACATTTACAAAGTCCACTTTATAAAGACATTTAAAAAATAAGTCATGTGCAGCAATTAAGAAAAGACACCCCCTTAAATACACAACATTAAAAACATCAGAAAATATAAAAGGATAATCTATGCAAGAAAAATGTGCATATAGAAATACAAATATATTAAATATATACAAAATAATGTAATGTAAAATATATATTTTAGCTGTGATTTAATAAAGATGTTTATAAAAAAAGAGACCAAAAAATATGACATATCTGTGAATAACATCAGATCTGGGTTTTGAAGAGAATGTTTTAAGTCTCTTGTAAGTTTTTAAAACATTTCTACCACTTGCATACATTCATGAGGGTCTCCAGGTTTAATAGCTGGAAGCAACAAAGCCTAGTTTAACAAAGGATGTGTTTTTAAAGAAATATTTGTAGCAGTAAGCAGTAATAGTTCACATGTATTTGTTCTGGCAGAGGATAGGTACTGAGTCTTATTTTTCAATAATAACATAGTTACAGCATGAAGTACAGTAGCAATAGATAGGGACCCTAATACTAAATGGGCAGAAAGTTCCACTGCAGTTGCTGAAAATCCAGTAGCCTCTGGGTCTAGTGTTTTATTGTAATATGCTGTAGGGCAGTGCTTATCTCCACATACCTGTGTCAATGCATTCTGTGCAAAATGATTGTTTTACCCACACAGATAATTTGAAGGATTTCTTATAATCTGGTCATTATTGTTTCATGCAAATAATTTGAAGGATTTCTCATAATCTGGTAATTATTGTAATATGTTATAGGGCAATGCTTATCTCCACATACCTGTATCAGTGCATTCTGTGCAAAATGATTGTTTCACCCACAAAAACAATTTGAAGGATTTCTTATAATCTGGTCATTATTGTTTCACGTACAAATAATATGAAGGATTTCTCATAATCTGGTTATTTTTTCACACTCACAACTAATTTGAAGAATTCCTCATAATCTGGTCACCCTCGAGATGTAGCAGTTGCAAGAGGTTGTATTAGCCTCCTGAAGGCATCTTCAGTTTCTGATGTCCAAGGAAGGGGCCCCAGGGTATTCAAGTGTGCCACATTTAATCAGGCTGGCATATGTTAAGATCCATTGGCTACCACAGCCAGCTATACTCAGGAAAGTTCTCCTCTGGGAAATGGTAATGATTCTTTTGGCTTTCATGATAGCACAGATTCAATGGGAAAGAGAAGGAGCTCTCACCTGCAAAAATATCATTCCACTTATAATATACTTGAGGCAGACATTATTGCACCTTTTCTCTGGACACCTTGTGCCTCTTTGGTCTAAAGAAATAAAAAAAATGGTGGTGAATTTCTCACTTGATTCCAGGGAAGGAAATGTCAAAAGCAAACCATATATGCACTGAATAAGAACTATAAAAGAACATCCATTAAAAGAAACAGCAACTAGGTCAGCTTTTAAAATCTGAGAAAAAGTAGTAGAAGATTTGATATACTCATGAGGTAAGATTGCTCATGTGTACTCTGTTCCTTTATAGATAAAAACAAATAGGTACTTGGTATTAGGTTAAATGGTGATAGAAAAGAAAACTGATCAGAGATCAGTTACTGTAACGTATAAATTCCTGGGTAGGTCAATACTGGACTATTGATCCTGGAGATCATTAGTAGCCTAGCCATAATACTCCAAACTATAGGTATCCATTGATGTATACCTAGTTTTTACCCCATTTAGTGAGGGCTTGAGGGGTCAGGCATTGGATGTACTGTATTTATGACTGCTCATCCATTCATCTAGGTTACTCTTTAAAAGGGTCAGGAAGCCATTTTGCTTTAAATCCAAAGGAAGTCTATTTCAAAAAGGAGGGATTCTCTAGGATATATAAATATCTTGCCAACAGGTCCTATTTATGTTTCAGTGGAAGATAAGATCCCTTGAGTGGGTGTTATTAGTTGTGCGGATTTGTAGGATGTCATATAGGATTGGATCCTTTGAGGCTATTTAAGCTAGACAGAGATCACCTCTCAATAGCTTGTAAAAAATGGAAAAAGAGAGAGAGAGCATTTAAGGTGGTCTGGGTATCTCAAGAAAGACATGCCTTTGATTATTTAGTGAGGAAGCTCTGTGGTTTGTCAAGTTTGGTCATATATTTAGACAGGAACATACCAAAGGATCCATTTTACCCTACTATGGGCCTGATGAGGGAGTAGTAGAGAGGAATGATAACTTCCTTTGATCTGAAAGAGAATAGACTGGCAAGACAAAAGGATTTCCTAAGAGTAGTGGATACATAGTGCTCAAAAAATAGTTAATTGTCTCCCTAAGTGTCCAGGTCCCTTTCAATGGGTTGCAACCTATGGAGTAGGTGCAGGCTTGATCAGTTCTGCCTAAGGACAAAATGCTGCATTTCTCAGCATTTAGTTTTTGGTTATGGTCAGCTCACAACTTAATTTTGCATGTCAGTCCTTTCTGAAGAGTTTGAAGGTAAGATGGGGTTAATGACACCTCCAAGTTTGCAGTCATCTGCACAGAACATTTTTTTGTAGTAGTAGTCAGCTGGTAAAATAATGATATTAAAGATATTTTGTCCTTTGTTCAGCATTGTGAAAGTGTGATGGAAAGGATAAAGGATACAAATAATAGCAAACTAATAACTCTACAAATTCAGTGCTATTCCTCTGTACAAATAAGGATGAGCATATTACAAGATGGGGTGAAGCAAAAGGAAGGAGTACTTCAGGAAAATAATACAGGAAAAGGTAATATAAATGATAATAGGGAATCTGTCTGTTTGTACTGTAAAACCCCAGGATATTGGAAACCACAGCATCCTAATTGTTACTTTCCCAAACAGAGTGCTATGCTGGCACTGTGTTAGCCAGTCTGTGTGGCCTTCATCCCACCAACTCAGGCATACTGGGGTAGCCTATGAAATAATAACCTTTCTATTGCTGCTAATTTTCCTTTAGCTAAGGCAGGATCACATACGACATGCATGGAAAATAATGTACCCACAGATTGCCTTGATGACATTTCCACTACTAGATCTGTACTAAGAATGTGTGATTTTTTCAGAAGTTCCCTAAATCAAGCAGTTGACATTTCTAAACAAAAATGTTTCCAGCCCTCTATTACTGCCTTTAACTGTTTGCTTGCATAATGTTTCAGCACAGCATGATTTTCTTAAGAGTTTTTGACTTGCTGGAAAGAGATTTACTGTGTCAATTTACTGCTCCCTGTGGAATATTTTTAGAAGTTTCAGTAGAAAATGAACCTCTTGTCCTGGTCCTATTAGAAAAAAACAGCATCAGGTTATAAAAGCAAAAGTAAACCTTTTACAGGATGAAATCCTTCAGTCTGTTCCTTCTTCCCTATGTGAATTAAACAAGATCATGGTCACATAGGGTCCCAGGGAAGGTAATGGACCAGTCCCTCCCCATACACACTGCAGTGTCCCATTTCTTGTCTCCATTTCTCTGCCTCTCTATGCCAGTTATAGTAAACACTGTTCAAAACTGTCAGTGTACTTACTAGTTCTTTCTTGAAATGATTATAGAGATGTGGATTTAATTTAAAATGTTTAATTTATGTATCCTTTGCTGACAGTTTAGTCCCATTAGTCCAGTAGTTTACTTTCAGGGGAGACACAAGGTACTATTTATACTATTAGGGGAAATTTGACCAGGGTATTGGGGAACTTCCCCTACTGATTTTGGACTCTGCATGCCTAATTCCTAGAGCAGTAGTAACTAGGATGTTGGTGTGTGATGAGGATAACATGGCAGAAGGCACAAAAGCAAATGCCAGTGCTGTGGAGAGTAATAATGAGAACGTGCACAATTCAGAAATCATTCTTCAGCAAAATTTATTTGCTGAAGCTGAAAAATGAAGAATCAGCAGATGAGGCTTGTGTTACTGCAGCCCTTCATTTGGGAGAGTTGCAGGATGATTTCTTGAAGGAAAAGGTAATGCAGAGTGAGGCACAAAATGAAGGAGATGTTTCCTGGAGAGATATGGATAAAATACAGAAAGAAGAAGCAGATTCTAACCTGAAGAGCAATAGAGAAATGGAAAAGAAATCCTATGCAGAAAAAAGTGAAAGAAGGCACAAAGGAAATAGCAGAAAAAAAATGCTGAAGGTAATGTAAAATGCAAGTATGTCATGTGGATTCAAAATAAAGAAGAAAAAGAAATGGACAAGTATGAAGTTGAAGACAACTTAATGGTTCCTTTGGTAAGAGGAAAGAGCATTTGTTCTTATAAACAAAGATACATTTTGTGACATTATATTTGAGACTGTTTATGCAATGGAAAATTTTGTTGGGGAAGATGAAAAGAAGAACTTCAATCCTTGGAACGTATATGTAATAAAAGCATTTAATAAAGAAACAAAAAAGATTTATGTGCAGTTTCAAATAAAAGTAGAAACAGAGACTTTGAAAATGCATTTAAAACAGTTACATGAACAAGTCTTGGACATTTCAAAGGTTTATGATAAAAGGGGCACATGGACTAGTGGATGGGATTGCAATACTGTGTTAAAGATTGAAAAGGACAAAATTATACATATTCCAAGTATGATAAATGTTAAAGGAAATAAGAGTGTGGTAAAATACTGGGGGCAACCCAAAACATCTTTTTTGGTAGAAAAGAGGTGCATCTGATAAATAACTGTGATAAAAATAAATGTTTTATTTGTGGGGAACTGGGTCATGATGCAACAACATGTGAATAGGAATTTTATAAACGTAACAAAATTGGGCATTTATGGATGGATAGTGAAACTGAAGTTAATAATAAGGAAAGTGAAGAAAATAGGGAAGAAAATGAACAAAGACAGGATGCGTTAAAGTAGTGGAAGATAAATTAGATAAAGAAGACACAGAAAGACATAAACAGGAGGAAATAGAGGAGTGTTCTGAAATAAGTGATGAGAAAGATATACATTGGGAAGGAGTAAAAGGGGAAAAGCATTCGATTAACAAAAGGGTAAAATATAGGAAATGAAAATTTAAAGGTATAAGTATGAAAGAAAAAAAGGAAATGGATGAGAAATAAAGCATATATATAATTTCTAGAAAACTAAGGAAAAAGGAAAGCAATAATTTTAGAGTGTTTTTTGTAAACATGAATAGCATTAAGAATAGCATGAGAAGAATAGAGGTTTTGGAATGGTGCAATAAATGAGATGTAGATGTAATTATATTAGAAGATAAAAGATTGTTATGTGAAAAAAGATTACTAAAAGAAAGAATTTGGGAGGGGGAGATAATTTGGAACTTGAGAAATGATTGGTGTTCTGGAATAGCTATATTTTGTAGAAGTTCAGTGAAATTATTAGATGTAACATTAGATAAATGGGAAGATTAACTGTTGTAGATTTAAGATGGAAAGAACAAGTATATAGAATTATAGTATTATATGCTTATATTACCTGCAAATAAAGGGAATGTTTATTTCATCAGATTCTAGACTATGTAGACATAAATATGAATATTATAGTGACAGGAGATTTTAACTGTGATTCGAAAGGAAAACATAAAAAGAAGGGAAAAGATGTAAGAAAATATTAGAAGTTATGAGGTGTGGTAAATTAATTACTGGGGTTAGAAATTCATGGACTTACAGAAGGGGTATTTACAGAAGTAAAATAAATTACTTTATAGTATCTTCTGGATTAACCATAGGAGAAGGAAACATAATTGTAACAGGTTTTTCTGATCATCTAGCAACATGACTAGAGATGAAGGAAAACAAGAAATACATAACAATGGGTTAAGGAATAAAATGGTTAAATGAGAAAACATGGGATGAAAAAGAAAAGAAATGAAAAATACAGTTGTATGAGGGCATTCTATAAAAATTGGTCTGAATGGCAGATGACTTTTAAGGTAAAATAGAAACACAATGATTAAAGTTGGCAAAGAAAGGTATAGGAGATATATATATATATATATATATATATATATATATATATATATATATATATAGATAGATATATATAGATATATATAGATATATACATACATATATATATATATATATATATATATATATATATATATATATATATATATATGCATTGGAAAATTTGTAAAAACATGACAGAGCATATTTTGATAAAGAAAAAGAACTATATAGAAGAAATCAAGAAAAAATTCAAGAGTCATTATTTAAACAAATATATTTCTTGCAAGGAAAAAAAGAAGTATCAGAATATTTAAGTAGATTAGTAAAGGTAAATAGTAGTATAATGAGATAAATGAAAAGTGTAAAAGGAGAAACAGAAAGAACTCAGGACCCAGAAACAGGTCATGAATATTGTAGTGGAGTATGCACAAGAAATGTTTAAAGAAATAAAAAATATAAATAAATTTGAAATACTATGGGGCCAAAAAAAGTTTTCAGAGCAAGAAAATAGAGTTTAGAAAGGAGATCTTTTTATATGAGTTAAACAAATTATTAGGAGAAGTGAATATAGATTTAGCTGCAGGACCAGATGGAGTAAGATACAAAATGTATAAAAATTTAATGGAATAGCAAAAGAAAGATTTTGAAAGATTTTGAATGAATTGTTAAATGATGATGTAAAAAGAATTATGTAGAAGAATACTTAAATGTATTTGGGAGAAAACAGAGAAAAGACAAACAAATGGAGATCGATAGTGCTGAATAATAGTAACTATAAGATTTTTATGAAAATAATACAAAAGAAATTTGACGCTAAGATGGAAAGTGTTATGGAGGGGAGTATGTACAGCATAAAGAGGAAGGGATGTCAAGAATTATTAATGATAGTAAGATAGATTGTGCATTATATTGTAACTATGAAAGAAATAGCTACATTTATGATGGTGCATCTTAACATATTGATGCAATAGGTCATAAAATGTTATGGGCAGTAATGAAAGCATATAATATAAGTGAGAAAATAACTAAATTAAATATGTCCAATTATAGCAATAATGAAATAAAATAATAGTTTTAGTGAATGGTTGCCTAATTAAAAGGATACTGAGGTGGTAGTGCTGCGGTTGCATTGTCGCCTGACAGTAAGCTGTTGTCCTGTTTGATTCTCAGCTAGAGCGTCTTCTGTGTGGAGACATGCGTGAATGGGCGTACCTTCATTGAAGGTTGTGCGTCAGGGCCAGCAACTCAGCACGTAAAAATCTACTGCCAATCATTAGCAGACCGGAGTTCCGCTATGGCGACCCCTAACTGGGAAAAGCCAAAAGACACAACAACATATGAGAAGGGCTGTAAGGCAGGAATGTTCAATAAGTTATAACCTTTTTGCTTTAGTTATGGATGCAACAGTAAATTAAATAAATTGTAAAATAATGGAGGCTAGATATGTAATTCCTGAAGTATTAAGAATTCTGGTTTTGTTAACTTATTCAGATGATATTATAGTTATTGTAAAAAACTGAACTTGGAAAGACATAATTTCTTTATTTGTTAATTACTGTTTAGAAACAATAGGTAGGACTTTAAATAAAGCGAAAAGTAAAAGATTAGGGGTCATGGTTAAGATGGGGGAATATTTTTTATAATGAGTGAAATCTCTGTCCTAGATATTACATTTGGCAATAACAATGTGAATGGATTCTGTAGGAAAAAACAATAGAAGAGATAAAAGATTTTTTTTCTGGAAACCATATAGGTTATCTTTTAGAAAAAATGTTTATTTGGTAAAAACAGTATAAGTGGGAAATATATTTAACACATGTATTTATGTTGCTAACAATGTTTGAAAAACAATTATTGCAGATATTTTTTTCATTCATATGGATTCTAGATTGAATCCATTAAATAGAGGAGTTTTTTATTTAAGTAAAGATAGAGGTGGTTTTGGGTTATTAAACACAGTGGTATATGCTGCTTCACTCAATTTATATAAATTGTTAAAGTGAATAAATTAAAAATATGAGAAATTAATTGCAGAAGTATATAATTTTTAGAGTATAGTAAAAAGGAGCAAAAGAGAAAAGCAATGTATAAATGAAGAGATTAAATATTTTCAATAAAAAATATTAAGGTAGAAAATAAAATTGATGAAATAGATAAATTAACAGTGAAAGGAAACATGCTATAAAAGGAAAAGTGAACAAATATGTAAACTACAGAACATGTGCTTTTGAAATATAAAAGAGTAGTGAAATCATGGGAAAAGTTATATAAATAAAATTTCTTTGAAGATATAAAAGAAGTGGATAAGAGAAATGTGGACATGACTAAGTATGGGTGTCATAAGAATACAAGAATACAAGTAAAGAATATGTTAAATGAATGGATGAAATATGTTTTATGTTATACGGGCTATATGGAATGAAAGGATAACTGAAATTATGTTTAATGGAAATGCATTTTTGCAACAATATTGAATAAAATCAGACTGTGTATGGGAAAAGCAGCGGAAGTCCAGTATAAGATAATTATGAACGTATTACAGCAAAGGAAAGAAATGGTGTGCATTTGTAAATTTGTAAATAAAGACCCCTACTGTTTTCAATAGATATAGTCAGATCTTTTATATCCACCAATCCAAGTAGATGGGTCCTCAATTTACCATTTCATTTGCAGGATGACACATTCAGAAATACAGCACTATTTTTACTACACTGGAATGTCAGCAATCCATATCCTTGGTGTGGGAGTAGAATCCACCATGTTCTGCAGCAAAAGCAAATTTGCTACCTGTTATGTCAATAACAATGCTTTCAAGCTTTATAGCGCAATCACTGATGGCCATTTGCTAAACAAAATAAAAAAATAATACATTGAAAACAGACTTAGCTTGAGTAACAGTAAAGTTAGTTTCTCTTGCATGTGTTATTTGATTCACCTTCCTGATTGTTTTAAATGCATTGATTGGTTAATACATCAATATTTGTTAGTGTGCATTTTAAATTTGTAGTTTTGAATATTTTCCATTAAACAGTGAAACAAAATATATATGAACCGGTAATGATAAAAGTACCCATTTCAAAACATTTCAACTAACTCTTATGATTGACTGCAATCCTAAATGATTTATCAAAGGGTCTGACAGTTGGTATAGAGGATTAAGGATGTTGTTTCCTGTAGTCAAGGTGCAAGGCTTGCGCCTGATCAAGTCATGTAATTAAAATGACCTCTGTAATGTGGGCATTACACACACACACACACACACACACACACACACACACACACACACACACACACACACACACACACACACACGCATGCACACACACACACACACATACATACAAGTACACTTTCCAAATGCTCATAGCTGCAATGCTGCTGTGTTCTTTACTCAAGTTCCTGGCTATGAGAAATCAAGGTGCTTTGCTTGTTCCAGTAGTTTTACTGATCCATCCATAATACTGCTGCTTGTTTGCTCATGTTGTTCTGCATGCATGCATTTACTTTGTTTTGTTGGCTGGAAATTTTAAAACAACTGGATGCATGCAGATACAATGCTGATGGGTGGAAATCTTTTTTTAAGAAAACAGTAGACAACAGTAAAAACAAGAAAACTTAAGATTTTTTTAATTAATGTTATGGCTAGAACCCTCAAGAAACACCATGCCCTAGTCAACTGCCTAGGTTGCCTAGTGCTAGATCCAGCCCTGTAGTCAAATATGGACATTATCTTTGGTAATAATAAATATATAACCAAATAAAGCCTTCCCTCAAATACCAGAAAATCCTTTGCATCCAGAAGGTTCTTAATTATATGTTGGAATGGGGAATAATAATACCAACTTGTAGTCTGTACAGTACTTCTGTTTTACATGTTAAGAGGGTCGGAAAAGAAATCTATAGATTTGTGCAGGATCTGCAATCAGTACTTAAGGTAGCAAAAGCTAGTTTCCCTGTTGTTTCAAACCCTACTCATGCATATCTAGGTTTATGGCCTAGTGTTTTCTTGTGTCCTTGGTGACTAACCTGCCACAAGAATAATGCAGTGGATACATTTTTTCCTTCAGAGTATCTCTTCATCAACTAAGTAAAACATTAAAATACATTACACTTGTTCTAGTTTAATATTTCTGCTACTAGATTTGTTTTACAGTTTTTACTTGTGTTCTTATGTAAAACAATTTGTGTAGTCAGGCTAGGTCTCAGTGTTTGTAGTCCATAACTTTTGTGAAGGGAATGTTATATCTGAAAGTTTCTATGTTTGCTTTCATCTGGTTTGTTTCAATTCTGTTTTGCTGTAAACAATCAAACTTTATTGTATTTGTTTTATTCTGATTTTTCTGCCACCCTGATCCTGGTGTGACTTTAAAGCAAGTGTATCTGTTGTTATCTGCCCCTTATGTTAATCTGACTTCCAAATTCCCTCCCTTCCTCTTTCATTATTATCAATAACACAAAAGTATTGACAAAGTAAGGTATTCAAATACTTCTATCCTCCAGCTGTATTTCCTAGATCCAGAGTACTGAGTACCACCCAGCCAACCAGTGTTGCTCTTGAGTTGACTGCCCTTACTCCATATTGTCTTTGGAAACTCCTTCTAGTCTCATCTCATCTGCATGTACTGGTGAGCACTAGTAGATCAAACTGGGAAATTCCTCTCCATAGACTGTTAAACTCAAGTTACCCTTCTTATTATCTTACTGCCTGTTATTGCAGTGCACACTTTAGAAGGTTTAATTACCTAAAATCTGCTAATCTGAGTCAGTAGCATTGCTAGGGTGGGGCAAAAGGGAAACTGCCCTGGACAAAAATGTGGTAAAGGGCATGATCGGCCATCCATCATCCGAAATGCTCTATAGTGCAATACCAACTTTTAAAAGCTTTTCTGAACATGGTATTAACTGTAGCAACTGTTTGTTACATTTGTAACAATCATTATGCTAAAATTTAAAAGAAAAAAATTACTTTATTTTTTTTACTTAAATATAGGGAAGAAGGGCTGGGCAGAGCATATAAACTGGACCTGAATGGCTGGGATGGGAGGGGGATAGGTGGGAAGCCCTATAGTTGGCCCCTTGGAATGTGTGCCAGGAAATGGAACAAACTTTTTTTTTTTGAGCTGATGGGGTGGGATGCTAGTTTGTGAGACTGGCCGAGCCAGCTACATTTCTGATCTTAGTGTTTTATTATAAAAACCTGTCCTACTAATCCACTTCATTAGCATTCAGTATTAACATCTGTTTCACCAGGCACTAAATATCATGAACTCACAGTTTACCTCACCATCTGTTGCCTGATATCAATACAAACATTGAGACAATGCAAGACCTGACCCATGCTCACTGACAACTGTTTGATTCTTCCTATAGCCTATTCCATATGTAAAAGGTGCAAGTATCTGCCAACATTGGAGACCAGCCTCTGTTCAAAGACTGTAGACTATCTCACATGTGAGAGGTGCAAGCATCTACAAACACTGAAGGCCAGCCTCTATTCAAAGACTGCAGACTATAGCCAGCATGTTGATAGTTCTGACACCCACCTCAGATACCCATGTCTGTCGTGTCCCAGACAAATAAGCCTTTTCATGCTGAAGTACTTAAAAAGTTCCTGTCTAAACCACAAGAACACCCTAGATGAAGGTTTGGTGTTCAGATCACTCATTGTAAAAATAACAGGCAAAAAACATGCACAGCCATCAATGAAAACACAACTACAAAAGGGGGTCAGTGAGCTGACAGGCTGAAACCCTTAAGGTACTGAGGCCAAGGCAGTATGTCTGTTAATATCTTTAATATCTTAGTCATAGGTGACGCCATAGTCAGACATACTGGACCATGCAACAGGCTGAGAAAAAACAAAGTGATGGTTAACTGCCTCTAAGGTGACAGGATCTGCAGTGTTAATAAGATTCTCAAGTCTCTTCACCCAAATTACATACATGACATGTTCATTGCACATGTGGAAGTTAGTGATATGAGACATATGTCCTTGGATCACATGAACAGTGTCATGATAAAGCTCTCAGAGTTTTTGTGAATCTAGTATTAAACAGTTTACTGCCATTGCCAATAATGATGTTACAATCCAAACAAAAGATAACTGACTTTAATTTTTGGCTTATCTATTGTTGTCATTCTAAGGGGATGCAATATATATTAGCCTGTATAGAGATGATCAACATCCCTAGGTGTTTATCTAGTGATGGCCTTGCATCTTGCTCCTCATTGCTTATGTATATCAGCCAGGACACTTTCCTCTCCCATAGTGCCTTTTTTAGGAAAGATCAGTCTCCTCAAATACCTATGTAGCCAATCAAAACCAAAACTATATAAAGGTAGCACTGCTTAATGCTAGAATCTTAAACAAGAAGTTGTACTCCTTACAGACATCTTAACTCTTGAAAATATAGTGACCTGCATAGTTACTGAAATAAGTAGTCTCAGTGTCTTCCAGAGCCAATAGGGAAAATGATGGTGTTATTGTTGAAGGTGTGTCTGTATTACTCAGAAACCATCTCACCTCCAGACTCCTCTGTCAGGACAATGACCTTGAACATCTCTGTATCCTTTTCTTGGTAAATAAAACTCCGTACCATATCATAACCAACTACTATACCCCCTCCATATCATCTGCTCCCCATGATACATATCTAATCAAGCAGACATCCCTCCTTACTGAGCCTAACATTATTTTCTTGGGAGACTTCAACTATTTCTCCATTAACAAGGGAAACTACATCACCTCATATAAATATGAACAAAGATTCATAAAGTTCATTAATGCTGCCTAGACCAACTGGTTCAAGTTCCAGCTAGAAGTTCACAAATACTGGACATAGCACTCACTAATATTGCCACTCTATGCTCAGTACTTAGCTATAGACTATTCCACATGTGAGAGATGCAAGTATCACTGGTCAAATCTGAACACCATTCTGTAACACCCCCCATTTTTAGATACTACTGTAAGGCAAAGCTAATCTAGTTCATGACCTGATAAAATTTAAGTACCCTCCTCAGCTCATTGACCCCACATTTCATGCTGCACCATTTGTAGATGATTTATGTGCCTAACAAAAAGCATGCATTGAGGCATCTCTCCACGTAAGACACAAATGCAATGCCAAATTCAGGAATAAACCCATGTGGTAGAACACTGATATAAACAAGCTATACAATAAGAAGAAGAAACTCAAAGCCCATAAAAGCAAACATAATACCCCATCATCTAGGGATAAACTCAAAAAGATTAACAAAGAACTCCAAAACATAACCAAATCCTCTAAAAGTAAGTATGAATTGAAAAATTTCTGCCTATGTTAAGGATAACCACAAAACGTTCATCAGCTATATCAGAAAACTTAGAGGTAATACCCAGCAATTCTCAGAGATAATACAGAACAACAACATACACACTCATCTTCTGAATGCATACCCAACACATTAACAGACAAATTCAGCTTTAACTTTACTCCCCAATCTCTCCCTAACATCCACCAACTAGTGCACCAAACCACCCTCTCAGATCAGCTCAGAGAAGGTCCAGAATGCTCTCTCCAAAGTCAGACTGCCTCCTTGTCAGCACCAGGCTCTATCTGGAAGACTTGCTGCTGAGCCTATTCAACCTCAGCTTCTCCAGTGGATTCATGCCAGCGGAATGGAGAACTGTGGTAGTCATCTCACTCTACAAAGTGGATCCACCACTTATCCTGGACCACTTCACCCTTATTTGCAAAGCAATAGAACACATCATTATGGAACTTAGTAACACGGTCATAGGCAGTCTGTAAACCATAGAACCAAGTCAGTTTAGCTTTTTTAAAGGTAACATCTACCTCTTGAATCTGGTGGGCTTTCTTGAATAGGGCATATTGGTTCAAACTGGCTACATGGACCTGGTCAAGGCCTGTGATACCATACCACATTCTGACACTACCAATAAGCTAATCAAACTAAATGCAATCCTTATCTATGTTATCAACTGGATAGTCAACTGACAGACTGACCAAACCCAATCTATTAGTGTGGGAGGCAGTATTTCTTTAAAAAGAGTAGTTACCAGAAGTTTCCCTCAGGGATATTTACTTCTATGATGTCAAGGCTGACATCAGGGGCCCATGGCTAACCAAGTCTGTTTTATGATATTATGTAAAATCTCTGTATAAAAGCTGCAATTATAGCCTTTGGAGGTGTAGTAGCTTCCTCAATTTCTAAATATTTCTGTCAGTAAACTGTCCAAATAGTCTGCTATTCTAACAATCCTGCATTTTATACAAATTAGTCTTAAGTAGGAATATGCATCTGATACAGTCTAATAAGGTTTGCATTTTGTGTGAGAAATGAGCTCTGCCAGGCTCTATTGCTGTCCCTTTTGCCTTTTCTAATATCACTTTCGCATAACACCTGGTAATATAGCTCTTGATAACTAATTCACATCTACTTAAAAAAGGTCAAAACATTCTATTGCTAACTCAAGCTATTTTTTTTTAATTTTGCTTGACCTTGTCTAATGTCAAGAATTTTTTTTACTAAGTTCCTAAGATCTGTAGGTTACCAGCATAGGTGCCGGAAGCTATTGAAGACGGGGGAGGATGAGAGGGGCACTTAGTGATCTATACAGGGCAATTTTTTTATTATATATTATTTTCTATTGTTTATGACTTGTATCCTTTTTGTAAGGTATCTCTGAAGTTATTCGAATTGTTTCATGGGGCTGGACAGATACATGCCAAAGTGGGCATCATACAAAATGATTGACGTAATGAGAGCTTTGTAAAGGGGACAACAACATCTCTAGATCTAGTAACAATTTGTTTATAAGCTGTGCAATATAGAAAGGCTTTCTTATAACTCTGGGCACATGTTGGTCAAAAGTTAGGTCACTGTACACACAAGTTCCCAAATGCCAAACAATTAGGTCAGTTCCCAGTGGGCATTGTCATGATTTTGACACCAGTTATTATTTGGGACAAACCTTCCTGTATGATGGTTAAGTCATTTGGGGATTCAATAACTGCTCCTAGCTTGCAGTCATCTCAAACTTAGCTGGCAAAGCCCTTTAGTATTTCCTTTTACTTTTGAGATGTATATGCCAAACAGAAAAAGTCTCAGCACTGAACCCTGGGGGACTCCATTGGTGACTGGTCTCTTCCCCTATTTTGATCTCCTGCACCCTGTGAGCAAGCTGGAAATCCAGCTAGTGATGCAAGTGTTTACGCCTACATGATTCATCTTTTGTACTGCACCTGATTAGGGCATTGTGTCAAAAGGCTTGGCCAGGTCAAGGTAATGTGGTGTGAACTGTTTTACCTTCATCCATTGCTTTCGTAACAAGAGTAAAGCTTAAAATTTGCCCATGATTTTGAGACTTCCACACTTTCCTCTGGGCTGTTCTCAAACACATTTTTAGGGCATTGCATACATGTATGCATTCCTTGATTCACCTTCCTGATTGTATTAAATTATATTCCTTGTATAATACTGCACCAGTTGTTAGAATCTGTTTTAAATTTGTAGTTTTGAACAGTCTTCTCGTAAGCAATGAAACAAAATGTATGAACCAATAATGACAAAACTACCCATTTCAGAAAATTTCAACCATAAAAGGCCACTCAAACTTCTGTCATTACAATCCACCAATACCAGTAAATATACAAATTCTCTGCAGAAGTAAGTCATCTAAATAATTCCACATTAAAGGGATTTCTAACTAATGAACAGGTTGCTGCTAGGAAACAACTTTATATTTCATTATTTCATCTACAGATAAAGTGTCTGTTGCCCTTGAAGAATAAATTGCCTATGTTACATTAAAACATGATAAGCTAGTAATATTGCAATAGGGAATGGATGCCAAACTGATGACAGGTTCATAGTTACTAGGTAACTCCTCCAAAGGAGGGCATTCACAGGACTGCAGCATCCACTCCCTTTAAAGTACAACACAGTACAGTATCAGCAATCCATCTACGTACTCGGGGAGTAGAACCCACAGCCTTCTGCATCAAAAGTAAGGCTACTACCTGTTGTGATACTAACAATGCAAATAGACTTGCAATAAGCAGTACTAAACTTCTCTTCCCCTGAAGCTCTCAGCTCCTTGAAAATGTTTTATTTAACATTTGTTTACCAGGAAAGTCTGACATGGAACAAAGCCAATTTTCAGCAGAGGTCTAGGGAGAAATGCTCCAGATTGCATGTCTTTGTAACATGGGAGGAAACCAGAGCGGACCCACACAAACACAGGGAGGACATACAGACTCTGCACAGAAGAAACCCCAGCGAAGAATCAAACCAGAGAACCTCTTGCTGTGAGGCAATACTACCACTGCACCATCCACTTGACACAACTAAAGCTCTCAATTTCACAGCAGAAGAAATCTGGAAAAAGCCAAAATTTATTTGGGGGGGGGGGCAAAGGCCCAAAACCAGGGACACATTTTAAATATTGCTTGTATAATCTTAGAAAGTTGCTAGTGTTTTGTATTACCAATGTGTTTCCAAAAAGATAGGAAGACTGAAACTTAAAGGGCTATCATTATTTAGTGAATTCCATTATCACTGATTTGCAACAAAGCCACAAATTTTAAGAGGAACAGACCAATGCATGTGAAAATCTAGACAGCTGAGAGCTATGGACTCTGTGGTGGTTGGGGTAGAGAATGCAGGCCCTTGTACTTAAGGCTCAGGCTTTGAACCTAGGCAATCTTAACCACCAGTCATAAGTAACTGAGGTATTTTATGCACACCATCTACCTTCATGCACAGGCTTACATCTATCTTCATCCTGTATAAAGCTTTAGCTTTCAAGTAATGCCTTCTCACTGTATAAAGCTTTAGCTTTCAAGTTTCATGGCCAACATATCCCTTCATCTCACAATTACCTAGCTCTTTATTTTTTTTATCAAAGTAGGTGAACTAACCCAAGAGCTTTATCAAAACCTAACAGAAGTCAGAAGTAGGAAGCAAACATACATTGTAGTCCAAGCATTGTATAAACTATACAGAAATGAATAATCAATACTACAACACAGTACTGCTAAATTATATGCAGTCTTATCAATATAAACAGCAGCAGCATTAGAGTGCTAGAGCTAATTAAGAATTAACAGACATAGCATAAGTGGTCAGTTGTCCTTGCCTGTTTTATATGTTATCAAGTAATCTCACAAACTACCTGTATCAACCATACTCAATATCTTATTTAAAACTAATACGAAACATTATAAATCAAGTTATTTTTTAGAAAGCATGTTGTTTACTCCATAACTATATCAGGTGCTTTTTCTGTGAGAAAAATTAAAAACTTGAAAGATACAAACATATTTTTGCACTCTATTAAGCAAGTCAAGTATTTCAAAAAAAGTACAGTTGTGGATACCTTAACTTCTCTACTTGAGATTTCTGGCAAAGCTAAATATAATGAGTAACACAGGCTCAGAATAAGGAACATTTTTAAATATTTCTCTATTTTACTTAAACAAGTTAATAGAATAAAAGTTTTGTATCAACATGCACTTTCACCTAAAGTAAAACAAAGCAGCAGCTAATCACCTAAAGTAAAACGGAACACCAGCTAATCACCTAAAGTAAACAACGGCGCACCAGCTAATCACCTAAAGTAAACAACGGAGCACCAGCTAATCACCTAAAGTAAACAACAGAGCACCAGCTAATCACCTAAAGTAAAATGGAACACCAGCTAATCACCTAAAGTAAACAACGGCACACCAGCTAATCACCTAAAGTAAACAACGGAGCACCAGCTAATCACCTAAAGTAAACAACAGAGCACCAGCTAAGCACCTAAAGTAAAACGGAACACCAGCTAATCACCTAAAGTAAACAACAGAGCGCTTCAACAAATAAATGAGGTAAATGGAGCATTAAGCTTACCCGTGGGTGTTGCCTTAAGTAAACAGAGCAGCCTTCCTGTGGGTGTTGAGTGTTAACACACCAGAACAGCTTCAGTAAATGGAGCCTTAGTGTTGAGTCTGGCAGCAATGATGTGACCAGGTGCACTTTTGTGCTTAAATTCAATACATGCATGCATCCTCCATGTTGTTACAGCTGTAAACCCCCCCCCCCACCCTATGGTTCTGGCGCCTATGGAAGGGTGACTAGAAAAATGATTTACAATAAAACAGTGAGAAGACATATGTATGGTTCCCAAGTATGCAACCAAGTCCAGAAGGTTTAGGATTTTTGCTAGGAAGTGTTTGAATATGTACTTTATACCCCAACCAGACTTCAAAGAATTTTTCATCAGTTAAATAGCAAATGCTGCAGGTGTGACGCAGAATAAAGAGATAACTGGGAACATTTATTTTCAGACTCTAATGAGCTGGCATATTTTAAAAATTCCCTACAGACTGCTTTCTCAGAAATATTGGGAAAGCAAATGGTTGTAATTAAGGAAACACTTCTTTTTAGCTGGGATACAGGATCTGAAATGCCTAGACATGGTAAAGCCTTATTACGTTTAATTATGTTGGCGGCCAACAACGTAATTACTAAAAAATGGAAAACAAAGTCTAAACCAACTGTATTTGAAGAAATGAATATTATAAAAGAGATAAAAGTACTGGCAGAGGGATCTTTAGAAAAGGAAAGTAGCAAATTACATAGAAGTAAATGGAAATTGTGAGAACAATACATGCATAACAATGTTCAGGAAGAGGAGGAGGAGTGAGGTTTAAGAGAAGGCAGGGAATCAGCAATTTTTTGCATTGTTTATCTGACGATAGTAGCAAAGAAAATATATGCGATGTATATTGTATTTAAATGGAAAAATTTTAAAACTGTTTGTTTTCTTTTCTGTGAATACATGCTTGCCTATGTCTTAAGTGATAATTTAATAAAGGAATTTAAAGAAAAACATTTCTTTTCTATTGCAGAAAAGAAGCAAGTGGTTGCAGTGACCAATTTGTTTATTTGGGTGCCCCAACGAGTAGTAGTGTTTCTGATGGGTGGATTTTTGGGGCTTGACTCAACAGTGTGTGAAGTTTGCTGGAAGAGGTGCAGAGGTTTGATATAGGTGCAATCATTGCAAGTGTTAAAGGAGGTAAGAGTGGAGTATGGTAGTCCTCATTGTTTACTAATACATTTTATGGGAAATTATTTGGGAGTATGCCTAAAGGAAGTTTTACATATAATTATTATGGATTTGATGTTTATTAAGCAAAGGCTTTCTGGAACTATTTTGATTTGGTCCTCTAATTCCAAGGTTATTTTGGAAGTGAGCAGTGAGTTTTAAGCCTGTTAAGTCAGTCATGAGATTTATTAACCATAGATTGGCTAGAGTTAGTTCTGTTCTGAGATTTTTCAGTGCTGGAGTGCTGGGATTTTATCAATAGGGATCCATTATGGTTTATGTATAATGGAGTACATCTCAGTGATATATAATTAGATCTTTTTAATTTGCAGCTTTAATTGTTTTTGCAGAACATTTTATCCTAGGGTATTTTGGGTCTGGTTTAGAGGTAGTTGTTTCAGCTAAGAGAGGGGGAGCTGGTTGTTATATCAGCCTGGTGGGCAGTAGAAGGAAGCACAATTCTTGAATAAGAAAATGGGGCCCCCTCTTTTTCCCCTGCTTTTACTGCAGTGAGTTTTGAAGTGAGCAATGTTGTATACTGCTTTAGTAAGGAACCTGGCAGATGGCCAGTGGGCAGTAGAAGGACACTGCTGCTGCTCAGGTGATGCTGATGTTTGTTATGATGCATATCTTGGCTTCATTACTATTGTTAATTATGTTCTTGGAGACAGACAGTTGAGAGTTCTGCCAGTTTGCCACATGGCATATTTTGTTACTGTTTATCAGTTGTATTTACTCGGTGTATTGCATTTGTGTAGGGTTTGAGGAAACAGGGTTCTAATGACAATACATTTTAATATCTAGATTTATTAGTGAAAGGAGATGTTAGTTTTTAGTAACAAGGAAATCCAAATTAGGGTTAAGAATAAAAGTTGTTTTTGAATTGCTTAAGTATTTATTACTGATAGTATGGGTTTATAGATAATTAGATAGTTTTAAAGCAAACTGGAAACAGTTGACATTTGATCTTCTTGTAGAAAAAAGCATCAAAACCATCCAGTCCTTGAGATTTGCTTGTCTAAGACTTCAGACTCCATTCTGCACTTCCTTAAGAGATATATCATGATTTAGTTTAGCAAACTGATAATCTGAAAGCATAGATGGATGATGGAGCGAATCCAGATAGACATTTTTTTATATCTGATAACTGAAAAGGTATCCTACTGCTACATGCATAAAATACTATTACGATTAAACGAGGTGTATTATTTGAACTGAGTCTCAGTTTGAGGCTAACCAAAAAATGTTGATAGTATGACTACACAATGAACATATTTTACACACATTCAGGCTGAAATAAAGATTGATTTGAAGTAAAGAATGTTTCAAGTTTTCCCTTTGTGGCTGTTAGAGAATTATATTTACTAGGTAAAACAACATCAAAGTTCACTAGCAAGTTCTAAGATGCATTTCTCAAGCATCAGTTTTTCTTGCTTGTTGATTTAAAATCAACCCATATAATATCAGATTATTCTTACCTTCATATTCTGAAAATTACAAATTGATTAATAAGATGTTGTTTGTTATTTTCTTTAGGAAGGTGTTGATTTAATTAAATCTCAAACTGTTGTCACTGCCTTCAGCTGAAAAGTTATGTTAAGGCAAAGTAATGAGTGGTCTAAGAAAGACCTCACTTTGAGTTCTGAGTAATATAGCATTTCCAAAGACAGTTGGCAAGAGGAAACAAATCTATTCTTGACCGAGTTATATCTAATGATCAAACAGAAAGTGAAATATGTACATGTCTGATATATAGCATTTTACATGTCATAAAGATCATGAGCACTAATATGGTCAAACAATGTATGTTTTTTTGTGATTACAAAGCACAAATGGCAATTGTTTATCAAAAGGTGAAATCTGGATATCATTTCAGTCCCCCTACCAAAAATTAAACTCCTGATTATTAATGGCAGATAGGATCTGAAATATATGCCTAAAAAAACTTGATCTAGCCTTGCATAATGGTAAACTGACACCATCCCATTAGGAGGAACTACCTGCAATGTCCTCCTTTGCTCATATCAATTAAAAGGGAAGTTAAAATAGCCATATCACATGTTAGTCAGGTTACATGAAAACATATCTATATCTATGTCTATATTAATATGTACATCTATATCTATAGCTATATATATATATATATATATATATATATATATATATATATATATATATATTGGTCAATAGATATAAATATAGATATTCATATAGATATAGATGGAATATAGATATAGATACAGATATAGATATAGATATAGATATAAATATATAGATATTGCTTTAGATATATATGGGGTCCCTACAAAAGGTTTAGTGTGCGTCTGTTTGATCAACAGCTGTTTAGTCAATCATTTATGATCAACTAAACAGCTTGTCAACAGGTGTGTGACATTACACAATTCCAGGGGTTGGCTATTATGCCCTTATAGCACATGCAGTCTTGGGGGGGGTGTGTGTGTGTGTGTGTATATATATATATATATATATATATATATATATATATATATATATGATTAGCAGGTGATGTGGAGGGTCAGCCCCCCCCCCCAGCAAAAAAATGATTTTTTTATTTTTTTTTAATGTAAGCTTTGCATGTGCTAAGGCTGTTTCTCAGCTCATTCATCATAGTATGTTGACATCAATGTTTTGAGTGTCACCGTTGGGTGTATTCCATCTTTACTACTATACCCATCTATGTATCTACCTATCTATTTATATATCAAACTTAAAATGATGAAGGATATATTCATCTTCATATTGTAAAATAAAGACAAAAAATATTTAGTAGGTGATAGTGAACACCCCTGCTAGGCAGCAAGTCTTTAACAATTAATAACATAATAATGCATCAATAATAGTACCATTTTGGAAGTAATGTGATGAAACCCCACATAACATGCAAAGTAAATCTCATGACATCAATTGGACAGTAAACCAGAAACAGCTAACTCCACACCAGGACCTAACCTCAAGTAAGCTAACTGGAAACTAGCTGTAAACAAGAAAAATCATATACAACATAACCAAACCAACATCTTTCCAAACAATTCCCACCATCTAATATATATATATATATATATATATATATATATATATATATATATAATATTAATCCTTTGGGTTACAAAAATAGTAGATATGCAATATTGTTCTTTTGGTTTATAAAAACACTCAGTGTAACTGAAACCACATTTACTGCTCCACACTAAGATATTTTTTTATATTCTATATTCAGACATGAAACAGTCTAGAGACCTATCTAAAAGGCTATTGCACAATCAAAAGAGAAGCCTAGCCAAAAGATCAAGACACCGTCAACCTAGAGGCTTATCCAAAAGGCTATCATTATGATTATCAGAGTATATTAATATACCAAACAATTTTGTTTCATAATCTGCAGATGAGGAAATGTAAACCATGCTCTAATAATGATATGTACAGCAGGGGAAGAGATTAATTGATTCACAATCTTTGGCTAAATAGCCTGGTAAAATTGTTTCAGGTAAGGTATCAATGAGCCAGAGATTTACTGAAAATAATAAGGAGGCAGTATTCTACTCAGAGGCACATAGCTTAAGAAAACAGTTGACTAATGGCTATAATCCTTAATATATGACAAAGAAAAAGGTCAGGTTCCTAAAATACAAACTTGACTTATTTATACCATTGAGCTATATCCAGATTAAAAGATAAAACACCCTATGTCTATTTGTAACAGGGATTAAAAATTGAGTTATGTGGCTAAAACTAAAGCCATTTAAATAAAAGGAACAAATAAGGCACTTGGAACATGCTTAAAGAGGCAGAATAACTCATTCCATGCCTGTAGCAGTCACAGACTAAATGTCTTATAAATGTCGCCACTTGCACCAGGGAAGTGAAAAGTATGTCATTGATCTAAGTCAATAACTCATATATCAGCAAGGATGCAATTACTCACTCTGTATTCAATCACTGGAGTCTCTACAGGCCTCACAGCAACCAGCAGTAACAAATCTTTTGTCAAGGAGAAAGATATATAATATGTAAACTCAACAACTATTCACAGTCTGGTGTTTCATGTTCTCCAATATTAGCTCGGGAACTTAAACTCATGATCCTTAATGTTAGTTTTCAAATCATTATGTACGATAAATAATATCACTGTATCATGACTAATGTGTCCAAGTTATATCTGGTCATGTATAGCCTGAAGTTTAGAACATCATTAAATTAATTATTTCAAAGTCTGAAATGCTAGGAGAGCAGGGCACTAATCCAACTCCATAATGCCTGAGAAATTCTCATAAGGTAGGCAGATATTTTGAATCAAACATAGGTGACACATAATCACACCAATAGATTGCTTCCTATGATTCATTATCATGTTTGCTGCGATGGTTAAATATGAGGAAATCTCTTCCTAAACGTCAAGAGTTTTGCTATTTTATAATACTGAGGGAGAATATCTGAGTTGTTACTCAACAATATAACTCAACTTTGTTGTACTGAAAGACACTTGGACATATACCATATATCAACTGACAGCTTCTTACCCCGCAGCTTAGAAGTATATAAACACATTCATAACACAACCCACAAGAGATAGCTTGTGTACTTATTGACAGATGTTATTTATTTGCTATATGAGGATGCGTGCTTTCTGCAGCTGCTTTCAGCAGCTCAGAAATGGGAACCTGCAGCTTGCCATTTCTCTGCTCTCAGCAGCTAGAGTTCTGGGTCCAGTTCTGTATGCGTGCGTTCTGAATAAATACCTCCATCAGCCTGAACAGCAGCTCAAAAACTGCCGTTTCACAATGACATCAGCCGGGAAGCCATTAAAGTAAAAACGTGCTGGGAATGTAAGTTCAGTTGGATGCAAAAGTGTGTGTGGGGGGGTGCCCCTTCCCCCTTGCTCTATGGTTCCAGTGCCCATGGTGACCAGGGATAATGTATTTTTCTTGGGTGTTCTTCATGATCCAACATTTCTCTCAAAGGTAGCATTAGTTTTTAAACTTTTCTCCTCTTTTAATATTTTGTCCATTTGTATTTTTAATATGCCTTTCATATTCTGTCCCTTCTGAGATCTTACCCCGGGATTCTCCATGCAGGAACAGTGTAGTCACTCCTGCACAGAATATGGCCACCTAGCGATCCAGTAAAGTAGTGTATTGATGGGCACGAGCCTGCCTATACTGCTTCTGCACAGAAACCAGTGCAGAATGCTAATTACCTCATTTGCTGATGAAAACCATGCAAATGAGGTGAATTAGTGATTCAGCAAGCAGGCAGGTATCCATGCAAGAACAGTGGGCAGGATTCACAATGGCTTGCATGGAGTCTAAGAGTCATGTAAGACTCCATGCAGCCATCGCGATCCAGGAACAGCCCGAAATCCCATGTAAGAGACCAGCTAAAACGACTCTTACACGGGCAGGGCGTGGATATGCTAATCACCTCACATGCAGCCGAAAGGCATGCAAATGAGGTAGATTAGCAATCCACAAAGCTGAAACCAGCCCGTGTAAGAGTCGTGTTAGGTGCAGAAATGTACTCAGTTGACAACTGAGTACGTTACTGCAAATAACACAATGGAGCCATGACAGCTCCAAATAAAGTGTGCAAATGTTGCAGTCAGCATGCCAATGGCCAAATATGTGGCCATTGGCATGGTAACCCGATGCAAACATGAAATAAAATAATTTTTTTTCGGCGATCGGTGAGGTTTAAACGCAGCGCAGCCCCGCACAAACGGGCCGCGCTATATAAAACAGAAAAATAAGGGTTTGAAACCTACAAATGTGGGTTTTATGTAATGCATGGATTTGCGATGCAGGGACTAGCAGACCAAAAACAACATGGCCACTGTCTAGTGGTTGCTAAGGGGGGAAGCTGAGTGTAAGACATGTAACTAAGCATTAATAGGCAATCCTATGTAAATGAGTGGTAGGATAGTGAATCACACTGTCACATAGCAAATGAGCCCATTCCGTGTAGTGTAAGAGTTAGATAAGGGGGAGTAACAGAGTAGGAGATAGGTGACATCACAGGGGGGAATGTTAGGAAGAAATCAAGCTCATTGGAGCAAAGTGGTATGTGAAAGATGTCAATTACACAGCATAAAAAGAGGAGTGTCAACAGATAGGCATGGGAAAGTCAAGAAATGGAAGGTGTACACTGTGGCCAACACCAAAGTTTCTTGCTGTATGTGCATGCGCGTGTGTGCGTGCTGGGAGCCGCGAGTAAGACAGAGTGCACGCGTGTAAGGCAGAGTAAGCATGTAGGAACCTGTTTAAAGATCTGAATCAGTAAATGAGACCGCAACCTGTCTCCGCTAGGTTAACTAGTTCAAACAGTGAAACAGGACTCGAACAGGGATAAAGGCAGCAAATTTATTAACGCATAAGAAACTGAACAAGACAAGTAAGCGTTTTCATCTGCGATGCAGACTTCATCAGACAAAATACATCCTAATTAACACCATATTTAACAACTTTTTGGCGCCAACTTAAAATACAAAAAAATCAATTTCAAATAGTTGACGTCAACTTTTAAAGTGCCAGTGCTTACAATTAATAAAAACTTGAAATTCAGCATACAAACACTGAAAGATGTGTTTTAAAACATAACATTACTAAATGTCAACAGGTACTGATAATCATAAATGCCCACTACTATGAAAATATTAAAAATATGAATATATATACATTTAAATAAATAAATAATATAAATATATATATATATATATATATATGGGTCTATCTTAGTACATCGACATTTCAAAATACCGAAAACGAATTAACCGACACCAAAACATCGAAAGTCATTTAACCGACGCCAGAAGATCGACAGTTCACAAACACGACATCGCATACACCCGACACATCATACCAACAAACAAAACACATCCCCTATCCAACACCCACACACACAACACAAGCACACCAAAATCCTTACAAACAAACACTAACCCATACATACACAACTATCTACAACCCTAACCCAAACCCTTACCCTAAGGTCCGTCACTATCGCACACTCACCCAACCCGCCCTAACCCTAACTCACTTATCCCACCCTACCCCTACAAAACACCAACATCGCACACTTACCTTACTCCCGCCCTAACCCTAACTCCCTTATCCCCCCCTTCCCCTACAAAACACCAACATCGCACACTTACCTTACTGCACACTCACCTAACCCGCCTAACCCTAACTCACTTATCCCACCCCTACCCCTACTAAACACCAGCATCGCACACTTACCTTACTCGCACCCTATCGTCCGTCACTACCGCATACTTACATATCCTTTCCCCAGCGCAGCTTCTCAGCGTCGGTGTCTTCCTCCGTCGGTCTTCTGCCTTGTCGATCTTCTGGCGTCGGTAACGTGACTTTCGATATTATGGTGTCGGTGAATCTGTTTTCGGTATTGTGAATTGCCGATGTACTAAGATAGACCCATATATATATATATATATATATATAAAAACATAAATATATGTACCAATAAAACTAATCTGCTAAATTCATAACATGTCGAATAATCTATATAGTTTGTATATAGTTGCTAAATATGGTGTTAATTAGGATGTATTTTGTCTGATGAAGTCTGCATCGCAGATGAAAGCACTTACTTGTCTTGTTCAGTTTCTTGTGCATTAATAAATTCGCTGCCTTTATCCTTGTTCAAGTCCTGTTTCACTGTTTGAACTAGTTAACCTAGTGGAGACGGGTTGCGGTCTCATTTACTGATTCAGTTGCTGTTTAAAGATCTGTAAACCTGTTTGCGCTGGTGTGCACGCGTTTTAATCCGAATAAGCATATTCTAGTCCGTGTAAGCATGTGTGCGCACGTGGTAGCCACTGTGAGCGTGTTTTCGCTGGTATGTGTGCTGCTCCCCCCTGAGGAAACAGAGAGGAAAAAGGAAGAAGAAGAAATAGTAGGAAACTAGCAGGGAATACTGGTAGAGGTAGCAGGTGAAAACAATTAGAAGCAGGCAATTACATAGGCAGAATACAAGCCCAGCCCAGCACTTAAAACACTGCAAGCAGCATTGCAGTATGTTTCTCTCAAGAGACACTGCAAGACAGGAGTAAGCTATTAGAAGTGAAAACTGAAAAAGCTGCACTCAGACCAAATATGCTAGGGGCTGCCATAGCTGTTATAAGGAGACATAGGAGACTTACTGAGGGTGGTGACAATGCAAATGCTGCCAGACAACCCACAGTGAGGAGACAGAGAAGAGTGTACAGGCCCAGGGTCACCTACCAGGGGTTACATGAGCTGGAGATAGTGGAGCGCTATAGAGTGGACAGAGACCTCCTGCAGCAAATTGTTGAGCTGTGCAGGCCGCACCTCACACACAGAACCACCAGAGGGGAACCCATCCCAGTGGAAACCAAGGTATGTGTTGGCCTAAGAATACTAGCAACAGGTACCTTCCAGAGACCAACTGGTAATATGATGGGGATATCACAGGCATCAGCCTCCAGGGTACTGCACCAGTTCTTGGATGCCATGTCAGCACATGTCGGTGAGCATGTATATTTCCCTAATGCCCGTGAGGTATTGGCCAGCAATATGCGTCTCTTCCAGCAAATAGCGGAATACCCTGAGGTAGTGGGTGCAATAGACTGCATGCACATACGCATCAAAGCACCAGCCGGTGAGTGGGGTAGGGCCTACATTAACTGCAAGGGCTTCCCCTCCATCAACTGCCAGGTCGTGTGTGATGCTCAGGGCATAATAATGAATGTGTGTGCTGGCTGCCCTGGGAGCTACCATGATTCCCATATCTGGCATTTGACGCAGCTGTACCAGACATTTGCCAGTGGGGACATCCCACATGGTCACCTAGTGGGGGATGCAGGATATGCACTGGAGCCGTGGTTGATGACACCCATCAGAAACGCACACACACCTGAACAGGAATGCCATAATGAGGCACACAACAAACACGTAATGTAATAGAGCATGTGTTTGGGCTGCTCAAGTCATGGTTCTGGTGCCTGGACACATCTGGTGGAGCCTTGCAGTACTCACCAACTACATGTACCCAAATTGTTATGGTATGTGCTATGCTACATAATATGATTCTGCGAAAACAGCTGCAGCAGGACAGCATAGGGCCGGGACAAACAGCCCCCCACCATTGCCAAGGCCATCACAGGGAGAGCGTGACTCGGAGGAGGAACAACCTGAGCCTGCCCCAGTAGGCAGAAGGAGGCGTACCCAGTATGCCCTGGCCTTGGCAAAGAGGCAATGCATAGCACATACACTGGCTCAGTAGGAACCCTGGGAATGATACCCCTCTCTGACTCACTCATATAGTAACAGGGACACCTAACATGACACAACCTGCTCTCAAACATGTGCAGGGAGTGTAGTATGTGCATCTGACAGAGGCAGCCCTGCAGCACCACCTGAGGCATGATTGCCATGTGTTAAGCAATGTAACACCATCTAGTATATGCAAACATGAAGACCCTGCCTAACATCTCACCCTCACCAAGCATGATGCCACACTATGAAGACAACAAGATCAAGTACAATAATTGGCTGAGGTATTGCTGTTAGCAAGGGGGAACACATGGCTGACAGCCTGGGCTGACATGCTGAGCAAGACATGATGCCCCACTTGCTAGGGATGGCACGCACCCAGCACACCTGGCTGTGTGGATACTGGCAAAGGCTGTTGTCATCCCCACTGTGCCTGGAACAGGTAAGTCTGGAAACACAAACCCACCACCATAGGTAGCACAAGGGATAATAACCTGGACGTAATGCTACCCAACACCAGAAGTCTAACCTGCAAGATGCATGCAGACCAAACCCACCACAGCATGGAGAATGGTAATATGTGTTCTGTAACAGAAACCTGGGCAAGGCCCAGAAGAGCACCTTATTACTACCAGGTTATGCCTCATACCATGCTCTACAGCTCCAAAACATGGAACACACAACAATAGGAGTGTGGCTACCAGTAATTATCAAGGATAACCACACCCCGAGGTTGGTACCACAGCAGGAAGCAGCATGGACTATCCACGGGCAAGTAACACTGGCTCAAACTGTGTACCTGTTTGAAGCCTGCTACAGACCACACACACAAACCCAGGTACCCCAGCCAGCCTTCCTGAAGACACTGCAGAGTATGAATGTCTCAACAAATACCAAACAAGGCAGACACAAAGTATGACATAGGTGGCAATCCATTATGTATGGAAGAAGTAATCAGGGACCTAGGGACACAAGTGGACGGTAACCTGTCATGTGACACTCACATTGCCAAGGTGGCCAGGAAGACCTGCTATATTGCCCACCTTAATATAAAAGGATGCGTATGTAGAGCTAGAGAGGTCACTGTGCCCCCATACTCTTCCCTTATCAGGCCCATACGTGACAACAATGCCCCAGTTCGGATGTACCTTACCTTACACCTGCAGCAGTTAGAAAGACCCCAAATGTACCCCACCAACAGGATAAAGGGTCCAAACATTGGACATCTGCAGCCTGGCTGAAGAAACCACAGCCCAATTCAGAAGCATACTGCACAGTCAGAGGTGATGTATGCCTGATGTACAAGGCCATGTCCAATCCAGAATGAATGGATATGCTCCACTGCAGAAACCCCAAATCCAGCAGACACACCACAGTGAGATATCTGAACCTCCACACATAGATTAATAGGATGTGCTGGAGGGACAGATCCATAACCCAGAGGCTCCTGACACTCTGGAACAGAATCCCAGTCCATGATAGGCTGAGCTCCACACACAAACTCAACAAGAGAAATCTGGTGAAGTGCATGGGAGATAGTAGGTGTACACTGGGGGCCATCCCTGTGTCACATCTAGTAAAATAAACCCTACATGGGCATAATATGCACATTGCAAGGGGTGTCGAGACCCACACACAGTCTGTCTGTGCTCAAACAAGGCCAGGGCAGATAGCCTAGTATGAACCTATGAACCTATGATGATACAAATTGTGCAGGACACAAAGGATTATCACACAGCTGTCCTACTTGATGGTAGGAACCATGGTGATAATCCACAGATATGCTCTGCAGCACTCTAATATTACAAACAATACACCAAACCCACACACATTGTCAACAGCCTACCGAACAGATTCCTTCCAAACTCCCCACCAGCACCTAACTGCCAAATATCTATCCCAGGAGAGTGCTGGCCCCCTGACATTGCAGATGCTGAGGTAACAGCCAGCATCCACAAAGCACAGCACACAGCATCAATGGCACCAGATGGTGTCCTGGGTTGTGTCCAACAAGTACTGTAAGAAGAATGGAACAGCAAATAGCAGTACTGTGCACTATCAGTCCTACCACAGGATATGTGCAAAGAGCAGTGTACAGCAACAGTGGTCCCACACCACAAAGGGGGTGCCTGAATGGATACTGCAAACTATCACCCCTCAACCCCGACTATCGAGGTTGGCAAAGTAATGGAGAGGATGATCATGGATCCCATGAATAACGAGATTGGGTACCTACAGACATTGGACCCTACCCAGTGTGGCTGTCATATGGCAGATTCTGCCCCTTACACGTCTGACTCATGTGAAACGTGCACCAAGGCCATTGATGTGGGGAATGTGGATCACACAGCCTATCTGGACCTTGCTAAACCCTTCCATACAATACCCTAGTTGGCGGTACAGATAAGCACACCAGCCTAACTATAGACCCCTATGCAAGTAGATGGGTTGCAAACCAGCTCAAGGACAGAACTGACCTGGTCAGACATGCTGCAGCCATGGCAGACTGCAAACCAGGTACAACTGGCATCCCACAAGGCATGGTCCTGGGACCTCTCTTGTATGCTATATATGTCACATAGGTACAGGCCAACATGGAAGGACTCTGTCTGAACAGGTTCGCAGAGGACTACAAACTGCCCACCATATCGGACCCTCCAACTGACACAAGCAATCTACAAAAGGCACACATAGAAACAGACAAGTGGTGCCACAGCCATGTCAACAAGCTAAATGCAGAATAGTATATAGTCAACCCCTGTGGAAACACAGTACATGGCCAGAAATTACCACATAGGTGTTAACCCAGTAAGTACATCAGGAGCAATAAGAGACCTGGGGACACAAGGTGATAGATATCCTGCATGTGACAACCATGTGTCTGTAGTGGTTACAGAAACATACTATATACCCACCTAATCATGAAGGTAAGCACAGCTTGGTTAGGGTAGGTCAATGTGCCTTTCCAGTCATCCACCAGCAGCCTCACAATTGTGTACAATGGCCCTTCAGGGATGTACCGTAGCAGACACCTGCAGCAACTGGAAAGACCACACAAATACCCCACCAGGAGGATCGCAGAGTTGTAACAGATGCCATGTGCCGCCTGATTAAAGAAACTGCAGCTCCACACAGTGCCATATTGCCTGGCTGGAGGTGAACTGTGCCTGATGTATAGAGCCATGACCAACCTGGTATCAATGGACATTTGGCACCATGTAAACACTGAATGCTGGTGACCTATGCAGCTGACAGGCCTGAACCCCAGCACAGACATAAACAGGACATGCTGTACCGATTGGTCCATAACCCAGAATCTCACTCCACTCATGACTAAACTCCCACTACAGGATATCCAGGGAGTCCCTCAGTGACTGTCATCCAGAGGAATCATGATGACTGGATGGGAGATGGTAGGTGTACCCTGGATATCACCTGTATGTCACAGGTAGACAAAGGCACAGCACACTAACCATGACATATGTCATGGCAAACACCAGTAAATGTGTGCTGAAGGACAAACACTCTCTGACTAGCATTACAAATGGACTAGGGCACATGGCCATTGTTTGTCACTGTCCACACAAGTTGTGGAATACATTAACAATGTTGGACAATCATGTACTATGCTGTCCATATCTGAACAAAATGCAACATGGTCATATCTGCACAACTGGCCCTCAACCAGTCTGATGTGCTCACTATAAATATTACAAGCAGTGATAGGACTGAAACTGATTATACTGTCCACCACAGTGAAAGTTCTGCACCAGTACACTATACGACAATACAACTGTTTGGTCAGCAGGAAAGGATGATGACAACTGTATGCAAACTATCCCATGGCAACCCTGCAGGCACAACATAATGCCTGTTAGGTTCAGACACAAAGCAGTTGGGCAGTAAGAACACAACCTGATGTCCAACACTCAACTGTACATGTGATATATAGATGGCGTCCACACAAAAACACAAATGTGGTGGTCCACAGATCCCAACATAAGGAAAGGTCACACTGGGCATGCTCGCACACTTAGATAAATGAGACGTGTCAGTCAAGAAGCCATGCAAACTGCAAACTGGGCACGCTCACACACTTAGGCCATGTCACAGTTCAGCAGTTGCACACACATATCTGGCATTTCTATGTGTTAACACAGGAGCCTCCCACAATACAGACATCTGCCCAGTGCACACAGTGAAGTTACAACAGTGACATAAGTAAAGCACTGGATCCCACTCATATGCAAACATCTCCCACAGTACACACATTGTTTATAAAGATAGGGAAGGCTATGGCAATAAAGACCCACAAACAGTATATGAGCAACAGATACTTGCATCTGACAGGTAAACATATGGCCGTATAGTGCAATACTAGACTGTTGTCCCTAGGGAATACAGAAGGCTATCCACAGTGTATTTGGTGTCTGTCTCCACAGTACAGTAGGCCACTGTGCCTGTGCAAAGTTAATGCATAGATATGCTCTCCACTGTACTGATGGATAGTAACAGATGTACATACCTCTTCATCCATAATGATGTCAGCACACTATACATATGTCAGGAGCAGAAATTATACCCAGTAATGTGAATAGCGCGCTCTGTTACTGCATCTCTAACAAGTGTCATAACATTGTTAGGTAGGGGTTTGAATCCTGCAAGTGCACAGTGTTAATGTGTGTGGGGGGGGGGTAATGTGTGCAATTCCAAATGTAAGAGAAATGTCCCTTTTGGCAACTATTACTACACAACACATGCTGCATATTCCACTGTCTAAACACTGGTGATGTCAGCACCCTATAAGTACAGCAGGAGAAAGTGATCCTCTCAGTAATGCAAATAGCTCGCTCTGCTACTGCGTCTCTCACAAGTGGCGTAACATAGTTAGGTAGGGATTTGAATCCTGCAAGTGCACAGTGTGTGTGTGAATGTGTGTGGGGGAGTAGTGTGTGCAATTCCATGTGTAAGTGAAATGTCCCGTTTGGCAACTATTACTGCACAACACATGCTGCATATTCCACTGTCTAAACACTGATGATGTCAGCACCCTATAAGTACAGCAGGAGAAAGTAATCCTCCCAGTAATGCAAATAGCGCGCTCTGCTACTGCGTCTCTCACAAGTGTCATAGCATAGTTAGGTAGGGGTTTGAATCCTGCAAGTGCACAGTGAATGTGTGTGTGGGGGAGTAGTATATGCAATTCCATGTATAAGTGAAATGTCCCTTTTGGCAACTATTACTACACAACACATGCTGCATATTCCACTGTCTAAACACTGATGATGTCAGCACCCTATAAGTACAGCAGGAGAAAGTAATCATCCCAGCAATGCAAATAGCATGCTCTACTTCTGTGTCTCTCACAAGTGTCATAACATAGTTAGGGAGGGGTTTGAATCCTGCAAGTGCACAGTGTGAATGTGTGGGGGAGAGTAGTGTGTGCAATTCTATGTATAAGAAAAATGTCCCTTTTGGCAACTATTACTACACAACACATGCTGCATATTCCACTGTCTAAACACTGATGATGTCAGCACCCTATAAGTACAGCAGGAGAAAGTAATCCTCCCAGTAATGCAAATAGCGTGCTCTGGTACTGCGTCTCTCAAAAGTGGCGTAACATAACTAGGTAGGGATTTGAATCCTGCAAGTACACAGTGTGTGTGTGAATGTGTGTGGAGGAGTAGTGTGTGCAATTCCATGTGTAAGTGAAATGACCCTTTTGGCAACTATTACTACACAACACATGCTGCATATTCCACTGTCTAAACACTGATGATGTCAGCACCCTATAAGTACAGCAGGAGAAAGCAATTCTCCCAGTAATGTAAACAGTGTGCTCTGCTACTGCGTTTCTCACAAGTGTTATAGCATAATTAGGTAGGGGTTTAAATCCTGCAACTGCACAGTGAATGTGTGTGTGGGGGAGTAATGTATGCAATTCCATGTATAAGTGAAATGTCCCTTTTGGCAACTATTACTACACAACACATGCTGCATATTCCACTGTCTAAACACTGATGATGTCAGCACCCTATAAGTACAGCAGGAGAAAGTAATCCTCCCAACAATGCAATGTGTGTGGAGGAGTAGTGTGTGCCATTCCATGTGTAAGAGAAATGTCCCTTTTGGCAACTATTACTACACAACACATGCTGCATATTCCACTGTCTAAACACCAATGATGTCAGCACCCTATAAGTACAGTAGGAGAAAGCAATCCTCCCAGTAATGCAAATAGTGTGTTCTGCTACTGCGTCTCTCACAAGTGATCTAACATAGCTAGGTAGGGGTTTGTATCCTACAAACACCATGTGTAGTTTTGTCACACAGTTTGTCCATGTGTGTAGGGTGTTGTTTCCAATATTGCATGACATACATTATATCAGTAATGTCAATGCACACATGATGTATGTGTGTGCCACCTACACATATGTACCTGTGAACTGCAATAGTTCCCATATCCGAAGCCTGCCTCATGTGAATACATGGAATATGCATCAGACAACTGTATGACTGTGGTGTTCTGTGCAGGGGCTGCATGTGGTATGTGACTAGACAATGTGGGTTGTAGATGGTGTCATCTCACCAGCGAGGGATACATGACTGGTCTGGAGCATATAGTCCACGTGTTGGTGATGAACAGGTGCAGCATGTTGTCACCTCTTGTGGGAGTGGTAACAAGTTGTTCCATAGCAATGCAGGGAATGAATGATAAGAATCCTTCAGATAGGGTCTTGGAGCTAGAGTAATACTCAGACTCTATGTTTGGGTAGTCGCAGTACAACCATATAATGGTGTGTGTAGAGACCGTCATATTCCCAGTGTTGTCAGGAAGGCCAAGTGGGTTTCCTGGGTATGGGAGTGTGGTGTGTGCCAGGCTATGAACCTGAAGGCAGTCTAACCCACTGTTAGTTGCACATGGATAGGCTCTGATGCTTTGTGCAGTGCCACCAACCTAGGGGTGTGTGTATCTGAGGTGCCTTTGGATACATCCCCCCTGTTCTGGTTTGGTGCATGTGTAGGGGACGACAAGCATGGTATCAGGAATGACCTGGCACTGATGGTGTGCACCTGGGAGCCTTGTACCAGGAGTCTGTTACTGCACGGATATTGCTGTACCCCATGCTAAGGACAGTTTCCACTGCATGCATCTTGAGGTTTACACTGCTGCTGTTGAGTAGCATTTCTATTAGTGTTCTATCCCGTGTGATGCCTGTGTAGGTGGCTATGTAATGTCAGCCTTGCATACAAAGGCACTATGTCTGTAGCAACAGCCTCTGCCAATATACAATGGCCCATGGGTGACAGGTGCAAGCTGTCCCAAGCAAAGCAATGTGGCTTGTCCAGCATGTAATCCCACACTGACAGGCATTGGATCCCCTTTGAATGTCACTGAAACATACGTTAATTGCAGAAACTGATGATCCTGTCTACATATTGTGGCAGCATTCTTGGTGAGGGTGAGATGCTACTCAAGGCCAGGGTCATACCAGCCTGTGCCACAAGCTCAGAGAGCCCCTCTATGTCCCCTAACATGTAGTCCAGGGAGGTGCGTCAGAGGTCATACACACTGGCACAGACAATGACTGAGTCATACTTTTACATACCTTGGAGTGACCGGTATGCTTGTGTTATGTGGTGGATCATAGTGCCCGACGGGCAGCTCAGCGTGACCATCACCTTGTTCAGCCTGGTGAGCAGGACCTCAGTATACCTGATGATAGCGGTACCTCATACAACTGTAGCAGGTGTGTTGTCAAGCCATATGGCCTGTGACTGTTTGGCACACAGGCTTTGTGAGCTATGTGTTGCACGTGCTCTGCTCTGGCTTAACATTTGCTTGTGTGTCTGCTTTGCAGGTGTCAGCTGCTCAGGCAGGATGCTATTCTGAGAGTCCAATAATGTACCTGTGTGTTCCTGTGTTTGGATTGCGGTCGTGGCAGGTCTATGAGAGACTGGTACTGTATTCACTGTAGTATCCCACTCCACCTGACAGGGAATGCCAGTGCTGAGTTGACAGAGCTTAGCCCCCAGTTTGGCTATGTGGTTGCATCTCTCACATGTGTTGTACGTGTATGGGAAGGGGAGAGGGTTGTCTGTGTACATGAGGCAGCTGTAACATTGCCACATGACTCACAGATTCACCAACTGGACCTGAGAGTAGATCGACAGGTGACCTTTGCACATGCTACCATAGCATTGTGACTCCCATACTAAGTAACGACACATAGGGCCAATGGGGAACAAGGTACTCAAGGTGACTATGTGAGGGTGTAGTGCTCCTGATTTGTTAGTGCTGGCATATATGAATGCTGTCTTGAGCAAATGCAAGGTAAGCCATATGCAATGTGTTACAGGCAATCTACATGCAAACAGGACAAACAGTGACATTCTGTCAAGTGAGACATGGACATCAGTACAGTATGCAATACAGATGTCACTAGGGATCCACAGAGGCACTGTAAATCTGCACTGCAGGTGGAATCAGTGTTTCAGGAACATAACAGGCAAACATACATACAAACAAAGCTACAGTCAGCAGGCCTGTATGTAGACTATGATACAACAAACAAGGTGTATGACTTCCAGTAGGTAACAGTGCATATATGCAGGCACTATAAGCCAGTACCCAGACATTCACAGGTCAGACGGGCTGGGTCCAGCCGCACCCCACACAAGTGTATAGACAACGTACCTTCGTAATGTTGAATAACTGGCCTGATACCCAAGTGCTCATACCTGTAATAATACACATGTCAAATAACAGACACTGAGCCCTCACTCAGCAGTTCCAGACTTAGTATGATGTATGCTACCTGTCCTGGCACCACAGTATCCTTGACATGTATGGACACTCTCCCTCCTGTCATAGTTAGTTCTGTGTTTTGGTGTTGTCATGCATGGTATGAGGTGTGACCTTGTAGTGCTAGTGTGCTCTTGTGAGCCTTGAACCTGTTGTGTAGTACTGCACAGATATCAACATCCTGAAACATCCGCATTGCAGAGTCGTGTGTGGACAGCATGCAACTTGCAGTTGACATGACCATCATTGAGTATCAATATGTACATTGTTGTATCCCCTGTGCTACCTATGTGGGTGGCCATCCCTTGACAGCCTCACCACCAGTATGTACAGATCTGCAGACAGAACACTATGGTAATTACTATGGGTGTACAAAACAATACAATGACATTCATACTGTAACTGCATCAGGCATGCTGGTATATACCCACAATGATATCATTACGCTGTACTGTTGTCAACATCATACTATTACAACACGTCTATGTAGTCACCCTGTGCATCAGCACCATGTTAACCTGTTCCTGCACCGATTTTACAGATTGCAGGAGGTGGCACAGTTTCATCATATGCACAGGGTGTGTACCTGGTATGCCTGAGTCTGCCACTGATACAACCAATTGACATGTCTGTGTGTGTTGGTGAGGGACAGTAGTACAAGATGGGGCAATGTTGATGCAGTGTGTGCGTGTATGCGTTAGCCCTAGGTGTTATCACTTTGCATGTGTGTATGAATGCAGACAGTCCCACCTCATGGCTGCCATATACAGGTGTTTGTGGACAGCCACAGACTGTACCTGCCAGGTCATACAGATCACTGTCTGTGGCCACGGACACGGTACCTGTGCCTGGCAGGGGTGCTACGGATCGTATCAGGTACTAAGCCAGACTGGGTACTGTCATCAGAAGCAGGTGGTTGGTGACTGGAGACAGGTCCCTGTTGGGACTGTCCAGTGCCACGTGCACGTGGTCTCCTTGGGTGGTCTGATGACAGCACAGACCCAGCATTTCTGGGGCTGCTGCTGGCACTATGTGAGCGGCCGTGGGCCTGTTGTCATCCGCGACAGCTGCCAGCTGCTGCTGTTGCTGGCATACGGCCATATCGATGCCTCAACCGTCCACCATTGCCCTGGCTCATGGACATGTAGTTGTGGAACAGATCTAATGTGTCCCCCCAATGTCTGTCAATGACCTCGGTGAAGTTACGGATGGCAGCCGCAACATCACGCATACTGTCACTCATGGCTGTGTGACATGCTCTCAGCTCCCTCAGACCCTGTCTGGTGTACCATTCCATACGCAATTTTGGTACAAAGCGTTTATGTGTTTCTAGCGGTGATTTTAGTGGATTTAATAAAATACTGTTTTCGACATCCGTGGCTCCAGCAGCTTTTGGCAATTTTCTTATTTTTGTGGTTTTTCAAGCCAAACAACCCATTTCTTGGTTTTGTGGCTGTCTTTATTCGGGTTTGGCGCAATGGTGAGGTCGGACCCTTTAGAAGGAAAAGGGGTGGATGACATTGGACAATCCAGAAAACTTATTGGACAACTTACCGAGCTGGTAGACCTGCTGACACCTTTAACCCAATCCTTGGTTGGATTGTACAATAATGGTCGTGTTCACAATGCGGAAGTCCAGGAAGTAATAAGAGGACCAGGCATTCATCGTGAACAACGGAAAAATACAAATGGATCGAAGGATCAGATTAATGAAGGCGAGGGGTCTTTTAATGCTGTCAACACGCCCAAAATTCTTTGTGAGGATGGGAATGGTAGCGTGACTAATGCTGAAACTTGGGGGTCTATACCAGCAGGTCAAAAAACTATTTTTACAAGCAAGAAAGCTTCAGGTACTGTTATTTATAATAACAAAAGTGACTTGTGTTTTAAAAAAACTAAAGACTGGTTGCTACAAAAATATTCATTTAAGCAAACCGCTATTAATGGACCACCTGCTGTGGCTGACTCTTATAGAGTCAAATTGGACAATTTGCACAAACTTATGTTAAAATTCAAGATATTAGAAATTGAAAATGAATATCTTAACGAATGCATTAACAGGGGTATTGTTCCAAAAGGACTAAGGGTTTTTAAATACCCAAATAATGTGCTCAAAGGAACAGTTTTCATAAAGAGTTAATCGAATTGTTCAACAAATGTGGTTTAGATATGCTGAGACTTATAATTAAGGAAAACAGTAGGACACAGGTTGTCCTACAGAAAGAAATGAATGAGTTAGATCAATGTATTAAGGAAGACTTCATTTTTACTATCCAAGACGAAAAGGATAAGTATTTTAAAATTAGGGGGGAAATTGATGAAAAATGTAGGGAAACTATTCAAAGAAAATTTAAAAAGCTAAAAAGGGATACAGAAGAATATAAAAAGGGTGCAGTGTACCCCAAGTCTCGAGCTCTTTCCTTTCTTAGAAACCTTTATGGAAATAATATAGATAGAGAAATACAAGAAAATTTCCAAGAAGATAATAGAATACAAGAAGATATTTTTAATGATGAAGAATTTCCCCCTCTTCGTAGATCAGAGAGACTACTGAATAAAACTGGGTATCAAGAAAGAATTTTTTCTTGGAGCGGGGGGAGAAGGGGGAGGGGGAAATATTAAATATGGTGGCTACACCATTAAGTCCCCCACCCAGTGATAAAATAGTCAGTAATGGCACTTTTTTGTCTGATATTTTAGTGGACGGAGTTAAACACACCTTTCATGATTTTAGTATTTACAATTTTAGTGACATTTATATAGAGAAAGAACATTTTAGCCTGCTTGCAAAGGAATTTAAATTCATACCTTACAAAAAAGGAGATCTGACTCAGTCTATATTAGATCTAAAATTATTTTTTAGAAAAATTAATTTAAATTTAATATTAACATCTGAGAGAGACCTAGGGAATCAAGAACTTAAAAAAAGGGGTATATTTAACCCCCCCTCCACCCACAATTGATTAACCTGGAAAAAATCATGGAAAAAGAACTAAGAAACAGATATGATAGGTTTGGGTTTCAACCAAACCTAAGTAAGAAGGAAATTAATATTTTACAAACCCTGAGGGATAATTACAAGGTTAGAATAATGAAACCTGATAAGGGGGGGGTGGGATTGTTATTATGGATAATATAATATATGAAGGAAAAATGAATGAAATTTTATTTAATGAGGACGGTTATACTAATGTGTCTATTAATGAAATCAACATAGCGTATAACAAAATAGACATTTGTTTAAAAGATATGTTTTTTGAAGGTTTATTTGATAAGAAAACCTTTGATTTTTTGAGAGTTGATAAGCCAAGAGTTCCTTCCATCTTCGGAATTCCGAAGATCCATAAAAATGAAATTGACCCCCCCACTAAGGCCCATAGTCTCTGCTAATGGGTCTAAAATGCACAGTTTGGCCAAATTTGTTGATAATAAACTAAAAAATGTGTGGGTCAACAAAGAAACAATTTTAAAAGATTCATGGGACCTACTTGACATACTTAATAAAGATGTTTTATGTGATAATTTGTTATTTGTGACAATAGATATTGTTGATTTATTTTCAAGTATTCCACACATAGAAGGAATGGAAATGTTTGAGGATGTTTTATTTCAAGAGGATGCATTAAGTCACAATGACAAAATTACATGTGGGGCATTCATGGATTTGGTCCTTAAAAACAACTTTCTGAATTTTTGTGGTGAATTTTACAAACAGATAAAGGGGGTCGCTATGGGGGCTGCATGTGCCCCCACTTATGCGAATTTAGTTTTGGCCAAGTGGGAGGAGCTGTACATTTTGGATTCCAAATTTTGTTCTTGTCAGAAATTATACCGAAGGTTTTTGGATGACATAGTTATTCTATGGTCAGGGGAGGTAAAACAACTAGAGGAATTTAAACTGTATCTGGAAGGAACTACTCATTTCTTAAGATTTACCTTTCATGTATCTACTGACAAACTTCAATTTTTAGACGTGGAAATATATAAGAGAGAAGATAGGTTTGAATCTAAAATATTTAGGAAACCTACCTTTTGTAACTCCTTTCTTCACTTTCAAAGTGCCCACACCTACTGGTGTAAAAAGAACATTGTGAAAGGCCAATATGTTCGAGGTAGCCGAATGACTACCTCCAAAGATGATTTCAAAGATGAATGTAAATTATTAAATAAAATGTTTTTAGAAAGAGGGTATCCCCAAGAGTTTATTAGGGGAATACAAGATGAAGTTTTTAAGGAGAGAGAAGGTAGATTCAGACCTATTTTAGGTAATAACAAATTAAATAAAATTTCTTGTGGAGACCATGTATTCAACCATATCACCCCCACAATTCAAGAGACTGATTTTACACATGCCTTGGTTCTTGAATATAATGCTTTCATCACTAAAGTTACAAGGAAAATTGTTGAAAGAGAATGGTCCAAATTTATCAATTTAACTGATTTGGACCAGAAAAAAATAAATAGAAATGCAAGGTTGTGTATAAAAATTCCTGATCATTTAAAAATATGCTGGAAAGTAAAGGTTTTCAAAGGAATAATAAGGTTAGGAAGGGTACTTATAAATGTGGACATTGTGCGTACTGTAGTAATATAGTTGATAAGGAAAAAGTTTATTTAGAAAGTAGACAAAAATGGATTAAAAGTGTACATTACTACAATTGTGAAACCAAAGGGGTGGTATATCTAAGTCTATGTTCAGAATGTAACGCTTTTTATGTGGGTTAGGATATATGAGCATAAATACGAAATAGCTACAGGAAAGGAGACTAATGCTCTGTATAAACATACCCTGGGTTGTACGGATGCCAAATTCCACTTTATGGTTTTAGAGCAGGTAAAAAAAGATGTAAGGGGTGGATTATGGGAAGAAAAACTAGAATCTAGGGAACTATGGTGGCAGATTTCCCTTGATGCAACAAATTTCCCTGGTCTAAATGAATTTATTTCAATCGTGCCACTTTTAAAATTGAAAGCAGGGATTATATGAGATAATCGATGCATTTTTTTATTCTTACCAGCAGATGGCAGGCTACACTTATACAAATTGTTCTTTTCAAAGTAATTTTCATACAATAAATATGGATTTTGTAAATCCTATACATACTGTTTATATTTTTCACATCAAATGTTTTAATATGTTTTTTAAAATGTTATTATTATGGTTAATTATTGTTTGAAATAAGTTTTAGAACTTTTAAAGTTGGCATTGCTGAACACATACAGAAAAAGAATACCAATGAACTTTTTAATTAATTAGTTGTTTTTGATTGGATTAGGAAATTTGAATAAATTATTAAAGGTTGATTTGTTTTAGGGAGAGTATCTGAAGAAGTTGGTTTGCTTAGACGAAAACGCAATTTTGGTACAAAGCGTTAATGTGTTTCTAGCTGTGTTTTTAGTGGATTTAATAAAATACTGTTTTCGACATCTGTGGCTCCAGCAGTTTTTGGCAATTTTCTTATTTTTGTGGTTTTTCAAGCCAAACAACCCATTTCTTGGTTTTGTGACTGGAGACAGGTCCCTGTTGGGACTGTCCAGCTCCACGTGCACGTGGTCTCCTTGGGTGGTCTGATGACAGCACAGACCCAGCATTGCTGGGGCTGCTGCTGGCACTATGTGAGCGACCGAGGGCCTGTTGTCATTCGCGATGGCTGCCAGCTGCTGCTGTTGCTGGCATATGGCCATGTCGACGCCTCAACCTTCCACCATTGCCCTGGCTCATGGACATGCAGTTGTGGAACAGATCTAATGTGTCCCCCCAACGTCTGTCAATGACCTTGGTGAAGTTACGGATGGCAGCCGCAACATCACGCATACTGTCACTCATGGCTGTGCAACATGCTCTCAGCTCCCTCAGACCCTGTCTGGTGTACTGTTCCATAAGTGACTGTGCCTGCATTACAGCCCGAAACATAGCTGAGGTTGTAAGACCTCTGTGGGCACGTCTGACAGGGGTGGTACACTCACGGATGCTCCCACGAGAACCCCTGGACGTCTGCCTGTGTGGTACCATGTCAGGACCCTGGCCATGGCTGCTGTGTGGGGATGTATGTGCCACTGATACCACATTACCCTGGTCAATGCCCACTGTATCCTATCCATCACCTAGGGACATTGGTGACAAAGGATGTATTGGCAGGATGACTGTGCGCATTGATGGGGTCGACAGCTGTGTAGTGCCAATTGGCTGACCAATGACGGACCCTGGCACACCTAACTGTGCCATTACACAGGTATCATCATTATCACTATCCACAGCAGCTGATTCAGGTTCCCTGCTGCACAACACCAGAGCAGCACCAGAACCTGTGGGAGTAAGACAGGAAACACAGTTTATAATGTGTACACAATGTCACCACTGATACACACATGCACACATGTACACATGCACACATGGGCACATGCACACATGCACACATGCACACATGGGCACATGCACACATGGGCACATGGGCACATGCACACATGCGCACATGCACACATGAGCACATGCACACATGGGCACATGCACACTTGCACACATGCACACATGGGCACATGCACACATGCACACATGCACACACCTCAGTATATGAGATATCAACCCACAGACACATACACACCTGCAATCAAACACATAGCACTACTGCTTCAGCCTATTATTACTATTAGTATCAAGAGTATTGAAGGTAATGGTATTACACACTCACCAGCATGGATAGGGTGTCTTGCTGTTACACCAGAGGGACCTGCAGAAAAGAGACATTTATTGTCAATGGGCACAACTGTGCCATTGATACTGTGGGCATGATACAGTTCAGTAGTGCAACAGTTAGCTTCCACAGGTGTACTGCTGATATTGAGGATATCACTCTTGCACAATAATTACCAAGATTACAGCTACAAAATGAGAACACACCTCACACATGCATAACCTAACAGTGTACAGAATGGTCAACTATACACATGGCATGTTACCTGCACGCTCCGTGTCCTGCTGCTGTGTGGCTCCAGCCTCCATCATTACACATGTATGCTGCTGCTGTTGCTGTTGTGCTGGAGCCACAACACTTAAGAGTAGTCCCTCCAGTCTGGTGAGGGGGGGATGTCTAGACACCCCACCACCTGTGGCAAGCTGCTGCCTGTGGATATCCGGCCTTGCTGACGGACATTTCTAATTAAATCACTGCAGTGATGGCGTACCTGCTCATATGTCCGGTTATGTGTGCCTATGTCATTTACCCGACGGACCAGGTCCTGCTGGTTCTGGCTGGTGCAGGAAAAGAGTACAGTGAAATCCCGCACCAGGCTCTGGTGTATCTCTTCCTCCTCTGCAGCGGAGTAGACAGGGTTCCGCTGGTGAACCATAGCCCTGAAAAGGAGAAGGAAAATATGTCAGTAATATCTGTCAGCAAAATATGGCACACATAATACACATAATACTCGACTGCAGTGATATAACTTAACCACCATATATAGCATCTGTCTGTCTATTGGGGGATACACATGTAAATGACCAGATATCAGTGCTCATCTGACAACTGTGCAACAGTACCTGGCACACTCCATACAACAGACTAGTATACTGCAGCAGTCAACACACTATTTCAGGTACAATACACAACCTCACACTGGGGGTTTGTATCAAGGTACTGTATGGGGAACATTATCAGCCCATGCACTGTACACAATGCACATTACATATTTCACTGGTAATGCACACTACTCTTACTTGCCATAACCCTACCTACACCACAGTGACATACAGGGTAACACAGCACAACATATGGCAATGTAGTATGTGTTGATCGCAATACCTCACACACCTGTCTCTGGCCTCAGACCAAGGATACACACTACCATAACATTCAGACAGTTATGGTGAGCAATCACACCAGTACACAACATGCACCCAGTCACTGGCACACTCATTCCACCTCACATATTTCATTTGCAATGTGTTCATGGGTGTGCATTGTGTCTTAGGTAGGTAGTGTGCTTTTGGCCCTGTGCCTACAGCAGCATACTGTTATGCTACCCTGCCCCTTGTCACAAATGTGTTATGATCGTACCTGCTCCTTACAAACAGTTACACAGGGTGACTCATATGGCATATTCCTATCTGCATAACATTCAGCAGGGGTATGTCTGACATCTATTCATGGGGAGTCTTGCTTCTTAATTCTGTGTGGTCTACTACAGGGTATGTCGTATCTGTGGGTAGGGTCCTGTACCTCCACCATGTACTCTATACTGCAGTGACAAGGACAACAGACATAGGTAATTTGTGTTGTGGATGTTGGAGGTGTTACCATGGTTGTTAGACAACTGTCATCGGTGTGACCGAACTATGTATATCCAGCAGTGGTAACCTCTATGTAGGTAGTCTGTGTGTGCTCTGTGGTCTTGTCAGTCACTCTGCATAGGTATTGTGTTTGAGTGCATTGACACAGTTACTTGCATATGTCTGTGTCCTTCTCCATATCTGTAGCTGTCATGGGAGGTACATACCATGTAGGACATTGTGGGGTGTGGAGGGGTACAATGACCTACATGTCCATAGCTGACACACCATGTCCGCTGACACATTCCATGTACAGGTATTACAGGACTAGTGTGCCACTGTGTATATCAATGGGGAGCCTATTGTACACTTGTTGCCCCTGTTCCCCCCCTGACACATGCAGTGGTGGGCAGGCATGCACATATGTGGTGGTTACTGGTGTCAGTGTTTTTGAATGGGGTATGGTACTCCAGTATCCACACTGGTGTTCACTCCATGCCTTTGACACCAGGCACCTGTTGCAAGACATCTGCACACATGTGCCTCACACAGTATATATATATATATATATATATATATATATATATATATATATACATATATATAGATAGATATGTATGTATATATATATATATATATATATATATATATATCTGTATATAGATATATATATATATGTTTGTATATATGTATATAATATGTATATATAGATGTAGATATATACATATAGATGTGGGGAGAGAGGGGGAGAGAGTGAGAGAGAGACAGAGGGAGAGTGAGAGTGAGAGGGGGTGGGACAGAGAGAGAGAGAGATAGTCATATACAGACATATCTGTTGTCAGTCAGATCTATCTGTATATATATATATATGTATCTACATATATCTAAACATGTATGTGTGTATTACATATATCTGTATGTACATATTCTTCCAATCTCAATGTCTGTGCAGTAAGTGAGATCCTGGTTCAAGGCTCCTGAGAGCACACCAGTGGTACCAGGCTATACCCCGTATCATGCTTTTTGGCTCCAGGACTCGGGACAAAACAAAAAGGGAGGGGGTGTGTCCATATTCATGAAGGACACCCACACCTCCAGGTTACTGGCAACACATGAAGCATCACAGACCATCCAGGTGCAGATAACCATAGGCAAACCTGCTATACAACTGGTAGCATGTTACAGACCACCCTCCCAATCTCAGGAACCACAGTCAGCCTTCCTGAAGACATTGGAGGATATGAATGTCCCACCACACACCATCATATTGGGAGACTTCAACTACCCTAACATACACTGGGTGCATTATTCTACCCCAAACACCCTAGCCCAAAGGTTCCCGGAATTCACTAAGTCAAATGCAATGGAACAGCTAGTCACCTCTCCCACAAGGGGTGATAATATACTAGACCTGATCATCACAAACATGGGGACAATGTGCTACACACCGGAAGTATACCCCTCACTAGTCACATCTGACCACAGACTAATGCCCCTGGATATACATATCCCACCTCCCCCACAACACAAAAGACTACAGTGGGAAACCTCTCACATGCCGACTTTACACTTCTTATAACTGAGTTGGTATCCTTTATGCCCACTGGGCCAGTGGAAACCACATCCCACAATGCAGACACCTTCACATATGCTTTCTACGGACATCTCCAAGAATGCATGGATCATGCAATCCCAAATAAAACCAAGACCCTCTCCACCAAGGGCAGGCGTCCTGTCTGGTGGACCCCAGCATTGAACAAATTGTATAACAACAGAAGGTAGCTACTGCACGGCAGAGCAGAATTCCATAGAGCTAAGGCATCTCTGATCAGCACTAGTAGACAGATGCGTTTTGTCGTACAAACATGCAAGGCCAACAATGAGAGGGACATCGCTTTGGACACTACAGATAACCACAAGGCCTTCTTCTGCTATGTTACACACCTGGGTGGGAACCCTCAGATATGTTCAAAGTTAGTTCACAGTGACAAAAGCTACACTGAACACACAGATAATGCCAACATTCTTGCAGACAGGTACAGTGCAGATTTCTCCCCTCCCTCACCCACACATGAGGAATTACTTATCCCAGCTGACTGTAACCTCCCTGTCATCTCAGATAACCAGCTGGGAACCACCCTCAGCAAAGCTGTAAACACAGCATCAATGGGACCTGATGGTATTGCAGGTTGCATGCTACGTGAACTCCAAGAGGAGCTACACATGCACATTAAATGCTATTCAACCGTAGCCTTACTACAGCATATGTACCTGGACACTGGCATACAGCAACAGTAGTCCCACTCCACAAAGGAGGCACCTCTACAGACCCTGGTAACTACCACCCCATAAGCTTAACCAACCTGGTCTGCAACACTATGGAAAGGATCATTATGGAACTCATACACAGAGACATTGGGGACTTAGAGACTTGATCCCACCCGGTTTGGCTTTGTAGAGGGCAGATCCTGCCTTATGAACCTGGTTGACCTTTTCAAATCAGTCACTAGAGCCATTGACGAGGGCACAGCGGTCCATACAGCCTACCTGGACTTGCCTACGGCTTTCGACACAATACCGCACTCTGGCATCATAGACATGATCAACAGCTGAAATGTAAATCCATATGTCACAAGATGGGTTGCAAACCGGCTAACAGATAGAAACCCTACAGTCAAACTCACTGGTGCCATGTCAGACTCAGAGCCAGTCACAAGTGGTGTCCCACAGGGCTCTGTCCTGGGACCGCTCATGTTCAGCATATAATTCTCAGATGTGGAAGCAGACATGGGAGGGTAGTGGCTGACAATGTTCAAAGATGACTGCATACTAGGCGCCATAGTCGATACACCAGCTGACACATACATCCTACTGAAAGGCCTCATGGACACCGACAACTGGTGCCAGAGTCATGGCCTTTAACTGCATGCCATGTAATGTATAGTCATACCCTTTCGGATGGACAAGGTACCCACATATTATCACATAGACAGTAACCCACTGAGTACAGACAAAGTAATCGGAGACCTGGTGACACTGATCGATACTGACCTCTCATTTGACACCCACATTGCCAAAGTGGTTGGATAGACTTCCTACCTTGCCCACCTTATCATGAAGGGATTCACATCCAGATCAAAAGGGGTCATTGTACCCCTATACTCCTCCCTTATCAGGCCCATGACTGTGTACTATGCCCCATTTGGTATGTACCTCACCTGGCACTTGCAACAGCTAGGGGGACCTCATAAGTACATCACCAGGAGGATCAAGGGTCTCCAACTTTCATATGCTGCCAGACTAAAGTAACTCATGCTCTACTCCATAGCATACTGCCTACTTAGGGGTGATCTGTGCCTGATGTACAAGGCCATGTCCAATCAGGTATTGATGGACATGTTCCACCTCATACAATCCAAATCCATCAGAACCACAACAGCTACAGATTTAAACCTCAACACACCTATGAATAGGACATACTGTAGGGACAGATCCATCACTAAGAGGCTTCCCATACTGTGGAACAGGAGCCCAGTTCATGTTAGGCAGAGACCCTCACTGACACTCTTCATGTGAATTCTTGATGAGTGGATGGGAGATCATGGGTTTACACCAGGGGTCATCTCTGTGTCACTACTAGACAGAGACACAGTAAACTAATCCTATTATGTACAGGGGTCTTCACTGTGTCACTACTATACAGAGGCGCAATTTTATAAATCTATTCTATACACTGTCTGCAGATAGCCTAGTACTAAACTATGACACTGTGAAACTATATATGTCTATGTATTTCTACATCCCTCTCTATCTATGTATACACATATGCATATTATATATATATATATATATATATATATATATATATATACATATATATACATACATATCTCGATATACATACGTATACACATGTTAGATATATATACTGTACATATATATATATATATATATATATATATATATATATATATATATATATATATATACTCCTTTTTAGTTCCACATATGTATACACACAGTAACATACTGCTGAACATCCATTACTGTACAACCTACTTGTACATAGGTTCATAGGTTCATACTAGGCTATCTGCCCGAGGGCATTTACAAGCCTAGCCCATAGTTTTGTGGCTTACGCCACCCCTTTAGTATGGGGAACTATACCCATTATTTTGCTGTGCCTCTGTTGAGCAGTGACACTGAGGTAATCCCTGGGGTATATCTGCGATCTCCCATCCATTGGTCAAGATTTCTCTTGAACAAGGCCAGCGAGGTGCTCTGCCTCACATATACCGGGATTTTATTCCACAGCATAGGGAGTCTTTGGGTGATGAATCTATCCCTCCAGCGTCCTATTAATAGCCGTGTCGAGGTTTAAGTCTCCGCCCTTGTGGCTCTGACGGATCTAGATTTTTGAGGTGAAGCATATTCATCAAATCTGGGTTTGACATGGCCTTGTATGTTAGGCAAAGGTCACCTCTGAGCAAGCGGTGGCGACTGAATAGAGCTGGAGTTCTTTCAGTCGGGCAGCATAGGACAGATGTTTGAGACCCTTTATCCTTTTGGTGAGGAACTTTTGTGGCCTCTCCAGCTGCTGCAAGTGTCGGGTCAGATACATTCCGAATGGGGCATTGTACTCAATCATTGGTCTGATGAGTGATGAGTATAGGGAGACTATGACCTCCCTTGATCTAGATGAGAATCCCTTCATGATAAGGTGGGCAATGTAGAAGGTCTTCCTAACTACTTTAGCTACATGGGTGTCGAATGACAGACTACTATCAACCTGGGTCCCCAGGTCCCTGATAACTTCTTCTATGCTCAGTGGATTGCCACCTATTTGGTAGCTAGGGGTAACATTGCACTACAACCTACATTGCTATGTGCACATAGTTACCTTCACGTACATATGTATGTAGTGCCTTCAGTGACAGTTGCAGTATGTCCCCGGCCCTATGCACATCTTCATATACATAGATACAGACCAATAACACATCTGGAGGGTTCACAGTATGTAGACTATTATAGTAGTACTTTACATTACCTGTGTTTGGTGTAGCTGTTTGCGTAGGCTTGCAGTTACTTGGCCTGCTGTCAGCCTCTTTGTTTTGTTGTTACAGTTTTTTTTTTCTTTCTCTTTCTCTCTTTCTCTCTTTCTTTCTTTCTTTCTTTCTGTCTTTCTGTCTTTCTTTCTTTCTTTCTCTCTCTCTCTCTCTCTCTCTCTCTCTCTCCCTACCTCCAGCAGGTGCAATGAAAGTATTGCATGTGTGGACTGGGAGCACAGGATGCTTTTGTAGGTATCTGCACATGTCCATGTGATGGCCTCTGCACCAACTGTTAGCCAGCATTTACTAATTGTATGCAGCCTGTTGTGTAGTGATTGCAGTTCTCACTGTGATTACAGGACTGTGCTATAAAAAGGTCTGTTAGGTAGGCATAGCCCTTTCAGATTATCAGGGTGGGGACCATGCTGGTTTGCTGTGGACACTGTTCTGTGAGTGTAAGGGTTGGTATGTCTCTCATATTTCAGGTTGTGTTGTAGACACTGCAATGCATGTTGTTCTGTAAGCTGAGTATTCCTTCCTCCAGTGTCCTCTTCTCTGTGTGTATGTAAACTGACAACTACGACTAGTAATACTGTGTATATGGGTGTGTGTGCTTTCCTGTGGGGATTGTGGTGTAACTGGTATATAGCAGTGGCTCTTGCAATCTGTTTCTATGGCTTCAATATTTGGCCTTTACATTCACTCCTTGTATGCCTGCTAGGTGTCTTTCCTGTAATGTGTTGCTATGGCTTCCCTATTTTCCATTTACATTCACAGCTTGTAATGCTTGCTAAATCTGTTTGGGCAGCAATTCCCTATGTGTTTGTTGTGGTAGGGTGTTACTGCATGCAGTGTGGTCTGGCCATGGTGTGGGCCTTGACACTTACAAGGGTATTTGATCATGCTGCTGAGCAGGCCTCAGATACTCTCAGGTGCATCTTTTATCAGCCTTATGGAATGGTACATAGCAGTGGGATACTCCAATTACATATTCTGATATTCTGCAGTTGTGACTGTGGGTTATTTCAAGCATATGTATTAGTACACCATTTGTGATGTGCAGGTGGTGCATACCTTCAGTCATTCATAGCTACCATTGCATGTGTAGTTACACCTTTCTGACTACTGTTAGTACATTTGACAGGGTGTCAGTGGGGCACAGTTGACATTTGTTTTCACATCAGGGACATCCCTGTAACTCAATCACAGTTGCTATGTCTGATCTCTTAACTATTCAACTATGGCAGTGTTTATCCTGCTCTGAGTATGTGTGTGGCTTGCCAGATGCTACTGTGACATTTTTACCTACTAGCTACCAACTAGCATGACTGTTTCTCAGCACACAGTACTATTTTACAAATCCACTAGATTTGACAGTAAATATACATGACATGCTTTGAGTACTAGACTTGCTATATTCCCTTTACATTAATTCCTACTATTTTATGATATATTTCTTTCAGCACAATGTTCTTGTATAGCAGTCATGGCTTAGTGGTAAGTCATGCAGACTAGTGTTTCCAAGGTCCTGGGTTCGAGACTGAGGGAGGTATTTTATTTTGCTGCTGAGAAAACTACAGGCCTTGTCATTCAGAGTGACTAAGGCACTTTTAAGCAGTTGTAAGCGGGTTAGCGCTGGTTTGCGCTGAGGTCACGCATGCACACTGCAGCTTAGCTTCGCGCACACATGCTTAGCTAAGCGCACTCCCGCTTACTACTGCTTAAAAGTGTTTACTCTCGCGCACACCCGTGCTATTTTCTTTTAAAGAAAAGAAAATGGGGAGATAGGAAAGGGGTGAAAAAGGGGGCACAAAGAGGGTAGGACAGTAGGAAAACAAGCTCGGGTTTTGCAGGAGGGATGTAGGAAAGGCCCATAGCTGCCCATTTCTTCGTCAGCAACAGCTGTGCATATGTTTGTAATTTGGTGTGAAATATAAAACCTTCCACCCCTGAGAGAGGTGTGAGGACAACAATAATATTTGTTGTACAGCCAATTGTAATTGACATTTTACATGTCCAGCAGACATGTGTGCAAAATGGGCAGCTATGTATGGGGCGTAATTTTTTTTGTGGGTACAGAGTGCCCTTTTTTTTTTTTCAGGTGAGAGTGGTATGTCAGGTACGGGAAGTCAGTATAGCTGGGGAGGTAGGTAGGGTTAACAGACAAGACAAACAAGATGCATACAGGGGTGGTGTATGACATGTGGGGGGGTTACACAATTGACGGGGATGGATGTTTGGATATCTCGAGCCCATGAGCCCACAGATGGCAACAGTGGAACTGAGATCCCCACCCATGGGCAGTTGCCACTGTGCCTTCACTGCCCAGGACGGAGCTGTGCTGGGGGCTGTGTAGGCCGGGCAGCAGGCACGCCTGTGAGTTGTTCCACCCGTGCCTCAAGCTGGCGTAGGGGCCCAAGCACAGCGTGCCGGATCTCCCTACGCACCACAGTCCGGACACTACGGAGGGTGAGTGGATGTTCTCCTCCGGCCACGCTTGCAGAGGGGGGACGAGCCCCATCCCCTGCAGTGCTTCCACCCGCAGGTGGCACAGGGCCACCGGAGGAGGGTCCGGCCTGGGCACTACTGCCAGGTGCACTCGCCAGCTGAGGTGGGAGAGGTGGGTCCGCTGGAACCCGCCTTCCCTGTCGTCCTATGTTTTGCATTATTTAGTGACAGTTTGGGTTAGTAACGTGCAATACCATTCACAATTAGTTGTAACAGCATGCATTAGTATTCCCATTAACCAAACACCCATAAATTCAAGCCGTTGAACAGCAAGCATAACACATGCATAATTTGAACAACAGTACACATTCCAACAACATGCAGGGTTGAGTGATGGCAACAGGCCATCAGGTTTGGATGTATGAACAGGGCACATACATCAACATACATGCAAATATGTATGAACCAACAGGACAATTGTCCAGGGGTGTTAATTGTGAATACACATACCCATTTCACGTGGAATGGATTATTTGTGGTTATAGGGTAGGGTGAAGAAATATTTCATTAACAACTTCAAATACCTATACATATGCTGTACATTTCTACTAGCTGCAGATATATACACACTACAGGTCTGACTACAGTTTCCTATGTGACAACTTATTCATGTTGGTGATAGGAATGTTACTGCTACATCAATATACATTTCATTTTTATTCATACACATTCATATCTGGCTCTGTTCAGCTACATCATCCTGCTACATTTGCTTTATATGGCTCTAGACAACTGTGGATGTTTGGTATTTCATACAACCATACTATCTGCATATTGCAAACTGAGAGCAACATATCCAGACTTTGGGACACACATTCCAGCTTCAGTACTTTTTTTCAACACATGTTTTTGTTTGGTTGTGCCTGTCACATTCATTTCATTCTGTACTGACTGCAGTATACTTTATTCAGGAATTATTACTACTTTATCGGTGGATTCATACCTCTTTCTCACACTCTCTCACTTGTTTTATTTTTACAATCCTTTCCAACAGTCTCACTTGTGTCATGTTTCAGAATTTAAACAGGGATATATTTCACACGTGTTTTACTCAGCTTCTGTAGCTGTACTTTTCAGCCTGCTGCAGGTTATGTACTATTATATTACAGGTGGAACATCTTTATTTCAGACTTGTTTCATTTTTATTTTTGGATTACAGGCTGCATCACACTTATGTAATCAAACAATACTAGCAAAATCTCTCTTACACTGTTACTTGCACTTTTTATTAATAAGTGACTACACTGCACTCTTTTGCAAGCTGTCATACTTATATTTTTTTACAGTTACAGGGAGAGAATTACTGACCTGCCTGGTGGCGCAACCGCACCAGCCTATCGGCATAGGCTCAACGGTTCATGGAACGGACACCTGCAGCTGTAATATAAATGAAGTAATATTGGAATACACATCTCCATAATACCAGCTAGGTTAATTTCTTACATAAATAATTACATGTAACTTACTCAGTAGTGGGGCGTTGGGCATTTGCCGGGCCTCCTGGATCCAATGGTTCAGTTGGTCCTACTTCCATCTCTTCAGGTCCGCATGGTGGTGACAGACCTGTTCACCAGTCCTTGGTATTCCTGTGGCACTGGTGAGATCATGTGCCAACTGGTCCCACGCCTCAGCCCTATATGCTCCCCACAGGACCTGGCAGTGCATGAGTTGGGCCTCATAATCATGGACGAGGAGCCAAACCATATATTTGGACTCCTCAATGCCCCACCTATGTGCTTGGAAGCAACTACCTTCTCCTACACCTGCCATCCTGACTGCAACTCGGTTCCACAATTGGTTATGCTGTGTATTCCTGCCTATGGGGCTTATATATGCCATTTTTCCCGCACTTATCTGTGATTGGCCATTTTGGAATTGTATCAGCTTCACAAAACCTGCTTTGTCATGCTCCTCTTTCCATTCATTCCTATATATATGATATTACTGCATTTCTAAGAGCAACTGTCATGGCTTAGTGGTTCAGTACTTTGACTATGGTGCATGGTATCCTGAGTTCGAGCCTGACCATTGCTTTTTATATTTTATGACTGTCTACACAGGCTAGGAGGTGTGTCTGTGTAAAGGCAATTTTGATACAGCTTGCTCAACGTTGCCCGTCGGTTAGCTTGTTGGCACGGTGCGCAGCTCTGCGCAAACGGGTCACACTGGCTTACGTGCTGTTTGGCTGTCAGCACGCATATTACGCTCAGCTCAGCTACGGGCACACAGTGTCAGCATGTTAGAACTCTGCTCAACCCAGGGCACTCCTTCTACACCTGTTAAATCACTACTCACCTATGGGCACTCATTTTACACCTGTTAAAACACTGCTCACCTATGGGCAGATATACTCAGCTTGTTAGAGTGTAGCTCAGCTATGGGCATTTCTGACATTTGTTTTTTTTCACACATTTCTTCATAATATATGGCCTATTTCATTACATTTTACATAAAAATAATTTTATACATGTACATATATGTCAGGGGATTGTTTCGTGCTTATTTCACTAAAAATAAAAATTGATGTTGTGGGGGCTCGAACCATGACTGCCTCCTCTTCAGCCGACGTCTCTACTGCTACGCTATTGCTTCTTGGCTTACTTTGCATATTTAGTTCTTATATGCTTTTCCACTGACTGCTAATTGTGGCTAAGCGACGGGCACGCCCGCGCAAACGAGCGCACTCACGGGCAAACATCTTTAAAGCTTATAAAAAAAAATATAACATATTCATTTTTACATTTTATATTCATAGTCTGTGGGGGCATGTATTGTGTTGTGTTTATTCACAATTACACGGACTCTGTCGTGGGGGTTTACTTTCGGGACTTTTACTCTTCTGGGGGCATGTCCATTTGCAGGGCTCACCTTATGGACACGCCCACTACTGTCTTACAAGGACCGTGTTAACCTTAGGTGTGATTCAGCATGCCCTCATGCATATGCATGGCATGCTGACGTCACACTGGTTAACTGCAGCCTCCGTGTAAGCCTTGTAACTCTTACATGGAGGCTTCGTGAATCCTGCCCAGTGTTAGTTGCAGAGATGTATTTGGCTACTAGCCGAATACATTTCTGCAAATAACAAAATGGAGGCATGACAGTTTCAAAAAAGGCATGTATTATACTCTTTAGGCATACCAATGGCCAAATATATGGCCATTGGCATGGAAAAGTGCTTCATTTTTATAAAAATCAAAGGTTTTTTTTGACTGATCTAAGCCATTTAAGCATAGGGTTTAAACTGCACCTGACCGTGTAGGTGCGATGGCACGATTGTGTAACTAGGAAGAGCAACAGAAATGAAAAGGGGATGTATCAGGCATGGTGTAAGCACATTGAAGCCCTATAGTGCACAGATAAGCTTAACTAAGCATAGCTAAGCAAAGGTGTGTGGCTGAGGCTCTTTTGACTTATTCCATGAAATGAAGAGCTTGTTCACATCCAGGGAGAGTCATTTCTTCTTGTTTACATTGCCTAAATGGGTTTGCGCTATGTGCACTGGATCTAAAAAAAAAAAAAAAAATTGGAAATAGCAGGACTGTTTTACATTTGGGTACCAGGTTTGCTGGTGTGCCTCGGGGCTTAAAAGGGGAGGAAATGGAAAGGGAAAAAAGGAAAAAAAAGAAAGTAGCAGAATAAAAGAAATCAAAAACAAACTACATAGCTAGCAGGTGGAATGCATCATAGTCAGTCAATCATACAGGCAGCATCTGCAGCACAACAGTATAAACTATGGAAACACCTTACAGTCTTTTTTTCCCCCACAAACTCTGCACCATTGGTGTACACATGCGGGGGGATTTTAACTGGAAAAATGTTAGGGGCTGCCATTGCTTTGATCCATCAGTATGTGCTAGAGGCTGAGGGCGGAGAGGAGGATATTGCTGACAACAGCCACAGATCAAGGAGAAGGAGAGGAGTGTTTAGACCCAGGGTAACTTACCAGGGGCAACATGATCTGGAGATACTAGAGCACTACAGGGTGGACAGGGACATACTTCAGTAAATCACTGAGCTGTGCCAGCCTCAACTCAGACATTAAGCCAACAGAGGGGAACCCATCCCAGTGGATACCAAGGTATGTGTAACCGTAAGAATTCTAGCTACAGGTACTTTCCAAAGACCTACTGGGGACATCATGCGGGTCTCACAGGAATCTGCATCCAAGGTACTCCACCAGTTCCTGCATGCTATGCTACCACATGCTGGTGGGCACATTTACTTCCCCAACACCCGTGAGGAGAAGACCAGCAATATGCATCTCTTCCACTGTGTAGCAGAATACCCTGAGGTACTGAGTGGCATAGACTGCACCCACACCCACATCAAACCACCACCCGATGAACAGGGTAGAGTCTATATAAAGTGCAAGGGATTCCCCTCCATCAACTGCTAGGTTGTGTGCAATGCCCAGGGCATTATCATGAATGTGTGCTGGCAGCCCTGGAAACTATCACGACTCCCATATCTGGCATTCATCACAGCTGTACCAGGCATTTGCCAGTGGGGGCATCCCACATGGCCATCTGATGGAGGATGCTGGCTGTGCACTGGAGCCGTGGATGATGACACCCATCAGAAATGCACACACACCCACACAAGAATGCCATAATGAGGCACACACACAAACCAGGATCATTATAGAGCATGTGCTTGGGATGCTCAAGTCATGGTTCTGCTGCCTTGACATCTGGTGGAGCCTTGCAGTACTCTCCAGCCAAATATGCACACATGTTCATATTTTGTGCCATGCTACACAATATGATCCTGCGGAAACAGCTGCAGCAGGAACAGTATGGGGAAGGGTCACACAGCCCACCACCATTGCCAAGGTCCACACAGGCACAGAGGGACTCAAGAGGAGGTGGCTCCTGAGCCTGCCCTTGTAGGCAGATGGAGACGTGCCCAGTATGCTCAGGCCTTGGCAAAGAGGCAAAGCATAGCACACACACTGACACTGTAGGGACACCAGGGACTGACACCTCTCTCTGACTTGCACACACAGTAAAATGGATGACACACACATCACATTACCTGTAACTTACCAGGTATAGGCAGTGTACTGTGTGCATCCAACATAGGTGTCCCTCAACCACTGTCTTCACAATTGCCGCAGGCACAAGGTAAGTCAGTCTTCTTAACAATAAATGAATGGATTAGTATGTTTTGCTAACATATCTATTGTAATGCTGCATATATGCAAATGAATGGGGTGACCTACTGGGATAGCAGCACACAACTGACAGCTATGTGGGACACCAGGAAATGTCTGGCCAAAACTGGCCTCCACACACTATGCAGTAGTACCCAAGGTGGCAAATCCTACTGCAGTATATGTGTGGGGACAACTTACTGGGAGGTTATAGGTCAGAGGCATGAATGTCAGTGTGGGGGTCCCATACCCACCCCTCTCACTCACATAGCAAGCCAGTTGTAGAAAACCAGAGAGAAATGTCTGGTAAAGGCACACAAATGGTGGCAATGTTGAATTACCCCCCTTCAGACTCACACAGTGACAGCACAGCAGGGCTCGCAGTTGCAGTAAGGGTATGAAGGATAAGAAGTCGGAAACTCAAATGTATGCCATTACAATCTGACCTGTGCTCTTTACTGATATGCCTCTAGTCCCCAATATAGAGCACAATAGTATGGTATATGGAACCAAAATGTAAATCAAATATCAGCACAGTCTGTGCAAATGTGTACAGTTGACAGGTGTGACCCCCCCCCCCAAATGCACACAGAAATGCAGTAACATGTATGTTTGCAGGGAAATAGCAGTATAGCACACATTGGCAGGACTGTACCAATATGCATGAAAACATGTTCCCTGTCCACAATATGCAGGGGTCAATGAGCTATGTGTATGTGTGGTTAATACTGTCAGGATATGGCCAGCACATTCTCCTGGCAGTCGTCTCGTAGTGCCCTAGGTACAGTGCTGTCTTTGACTGGGCCATGTGCAGATAACTGCAGTGCCAACTGTTATGCATGTCAATGACACCCACTGCTGTGCCACTGACATACCTGGAAGTCACAGTGCTATGTGAAATATACTACACATATAATGAGCATCTTGAAGGATGTGTAGCTGAGGTACCAAGGCTTTTGTGAATATAAGTGCGTTTTGGTACTGTTACCAGTGGGGGTCTATTTTGAAACATCTAAAATCCATGACATCTAATTTCATAACATTGAGACCAGAACATCTAAAATCCAAAACATCTAAAACCCATAACATCGAATTTCATAACATCTAGCACTGAAAATCACAAGAAAATAACATCCCCTCCACATATAACAACACCAGACTACCAAACACACTTTTTACTATGTTTCTGCAGGGGGAAAAGCCCCCCTGCACCCCCCCATGTGGGGGTCTCTGCCCGTCCCACACCACCTGTAACTTAAATATACCAACTCCAAGATCACACTACAGTGGGAAAAAGTAAATTTCCTAACCCCACTGTATGTAGCCCCCCTGCAGAAATGTAGTAAAAAGTGTGCTTGGTAGTTTTTTGTCATTATATCTCATTATATGTGGAGGAGATGTTATGTTCATGTGATTTGTACTGTTGGATGTTATGAAATTTAATGTTATGGGTTTTAGATGTTTTATGTTTTAGATGTTCTGGTCTCAATGTTATAAAATTAGATGTTATGGGTTTTAGATGTTTTGAAGGGGACCCACCAGTGGTTATTCTCAATAATCCTTTTTTTCTTATGTTTGCTTTTACATATGATGGATATGCCTGCATAGTAGAATGCACTCTGTACTCACACCCATAACTCCCAATCTTGGACAGCAAGATGTCTGGACAAGAGCAGAAATAATGATAGGCATGTGTTGTAGATATCATCCTTACATACTGAGAAAGTTGGTAGGGTGAGGGATTTGCAGTAGGGACTTGTCTGAAGATTATGTAGTCTGAAACAGTCATGTCTGTCATTATTTTGTAACATTACTCTTCAATTATATGTAACTAACTTGCCATAAAACACAAGTTTATGTAGACAGGATGAAACCTCTAGCCAAACATCTGGGCAACCTGCAAAAAATATACAGGTGAGAGATATGCCCACACAAGGATATGATATCTCAGCTTAGAAAGATACTACAGAAACAGGAGATCCCCAGCTAGTATATCACCAGGTTGCTGGACTGTTTCCACAGCGCATCATCACTCAAATGGCTGTAGCCACACCTCACAAATGGCCTTGTTGGGTAAGAATGTACATAGCTGCCCGCATAATATTGGTCTATGCACCATACAACTAGTATTTCTCTGGTAAAGCACTGTGATGATTTGAGGATGTCTGGCACTAGGTAATGACACAATGCATTGCAATATCAGACTATAGATATGTCAGAAAATGTCTGCTAAACAAACATAGTACCCTGAGGAAAGTCCTGTGTACTCCTGAGAGGTATGGCTGTAGCACAAAAAACCCTGGACTGGAGTACATCTATCTCTGGAGTGTAGTCCCACTCTAACTATAGAAGATCAAACTGGGTATGCTCCTACACTTAGAGAATCACAGGACATGTTGGAACCCACATTGGAATATATGACTGTATTGTGTATATATGTCTGTGCATGCAGACAGCTATGTTCACCTCAACTATTTCCCCCCACACACGCACACACACCATACAGGATTACCCTCAGTTAACTGTAGGTGGCCCACACGTGATATATCCACATCTGTTGCATGAGATACACATACATATATATAGGCAACAGATAACATATGTCAAGCATACACACACATAGATGTGGGGAAGTGAGAGACAGACAATGATAGAGAGAGAGAGAGAGAGAGAGAGAGAGAGAGAGAGAGACATGGGGGCACAGACAGAGTGAGTCACACACATGGCTACCCTGAATGGCATACAGTGATGTCCTACTGTGGACAGTGGCATACCAGTTCTATACAGTTGCACATGCCAGCATAAAAGGTGAGCCCCATTGTGTAACAGTGCTGAGGTTGGGTTTAAAATATCACATCACCTTCATGTGTGTGTGTGTGTGTGTGTGTGTGTGTGAGTGTGTGTGTATGTCTGTAGGTCTAAGTATTAGGAGACCGTTTCCACTCAGTACACTTCACATTGCCCTACTTCACAAGATCTGCTGCTGTCATTCACCTTAGAAGTACCATTGAACACCTATCACCCCTATAAGCTCTGTAGTGCATGCAATAACTGTGTAGCACTATAGTACAAATAACTAGATAGGCAGAGGTTTTAATTTCAATACTGGCAACTGTGTGTGTGTGTGTGAGAGAGTAAGGGAGTGTGTGTTTGTTTGTAGGTAAAACAGTTACAGGCCATTCTCACCTACAACAATTCCCATTGCCCCACTTTATCAGTGCTGCTGATGCCATTCCCCTTATCAGCACCTTTGGCTAATTATCAGCCCAGTAAGTTCTGCAGCATGTGTGATAACTGCATAACACTATAGTACAAATCAATAGCCTAGGCAGGGGTTCTAATATTAGATCCAGCAAAAGTGTATGTGGGTGTGTGGGTGTATAAGTATGTGTGCATGTTTGTAAGAAGTATTTTGATAAGTTTCCCACCCAGTGCCCTACTTTATCAGTCCTGCTGATGTCATGCCCCTTACCAGCACCTTTGGCCAATTGTCAGCCCAGTAAGCTCTGCACTGCATGCGATAACTGTATAACACTATAATACAAATCACTAGATAGGCAGGGGTTCTAATCTCAATACTGACAAGCAAGTGTGTGCTTGTGTGTGAGAATCATATCATGTGTGGGTTGTACCATTTTGAGTTGTGTACCACCCTGTACATTTCCTATCACCCTACTTTACAAGGCCTGCTGATATCATTCACCTTATAAGCACCTTTGGTTAAATGTCAGCCCAGTAAGCTCCATATCACTTGCAATAACTGTGTAACACTATAGTACAAATCACTAGCCTAGGCAGGGGTTCTAATATCAGATCCAGCAAATGTGTGTGGGTATATAAGTGTGTGTGTATGTTTGTAAGAATAAGTATTTTGATAAGTTTCCCACCCAGTGCCCTACTTTATCAGTCCTACTGATGTCATTCCCCTTACCAACACCTTTGGCCACTTGTCAGCCCAGTAAGCTCCGCAGCACATGCCATAACTGTATAACACTATAGTACAAATCACTAGATAGGCAAGGGTTCTAATCTCAGTACTGGCAAGTAAGTGTGTATTTGTGTGTAAGAATCGTATCATGTGTGGGTTGCACCATTTTGAGTACGCTTCCCATCATCGTACTTTACAAGGCCTGCTGATGTCACTCACCTTAGAAGTACCTTGGGACAAGGTGCATTTATATAAGCTCCGTGGCGAATCTGATAACTGCATAACACTATAGTAGAAATAATTAGATGGGTAGGGGTTCTAATCTCAATACTGGCAACTGTGTGTGTGTGTGTTTTGGTTGAGAATCATATTTTGTGTGGGTGATACTATTTTGATGTGTGTACCATCCATGCCTGTTTCCCCACTTCCAATGGAGTTACTTTATATAACATGATAATCACATCTGCCTCACATGCAGCATGTTAAATCACTGTTCAGGCCATTGCAGTCATATGTACAGATGTCTACGGAATATCAGCAGAAGTGATGGGTAAGTAAAGTGTTAAGCAAAGGAATGCAGAAGGTGAGATGGTGATGGAGTTTGCAAAAAGGATGGACATAGCTGTGGTGAATACATATTTTAACAAGACAGAGGAGCATAGGGTGACATACAAAAGTGGACGAAGATGCACACAGGTGAATTGCTTGTAAGGTTGGACACTAAGGATGGAGAATAGGATCTGTACCAATTGGCTAGACAGAGGGACCAAGCTAGGAAGGATGTGGAGCAGATAAGAGTGAAAAAGGTAATGAGGGAAACATAGTCACAAGTGAGAAGAGTGTGTTGAGCAGATGGAAAGAGTACTTTGAGGGTCTGTTGAATGAAGAGAATGGGAGAGAGAGAGTAAGTTGGATGATGTGGGTATGGTGAGTCAGGAAGTGCAACATATTAGCAAGGAGGGAGTAAGGATAGCTATGAAGAGGATTAAGACTGGAAAGGCTGTTGGTCCAGATGACATACCTGTGGAAGCATAGAGATGTTTAGGAGAAATGGCAGTGGTCTTTTTAACCAGATTGTTTAATGTAATCTTGGAAAGTGAGAGGATGCGTGAGGGGTGGAGAAAAAGTGTTTGGTTACTGATTATAAACATAAGGGTGACATGTGGAGCTGTAGTAACTACAGAGGGATAACACTGATGATTCACAGCATGAGGTTATGGGAAAGCATAGTGGAAGCTAGGTTAAGAAGGGAGGTGAGGATTAGTGATCAGGAGTATGGTTTCATGCCAGGAAAGAGCAGTACAGGTGCAATGTTTGCTTTGAGAGTGTTGATGGAGAAGTACGGAGAAGGCCGGAAGGAGTTGCATTGTTTCTTTGTGGACATAGGGAAAGCATATAACTGGGTGCCTAGAGTGGAGTTGTGGTATTTTATGAGGAACACAGGAGTGGCGGAGGAATCTATAAGAGTGCTACAGGATGTACAAGGGTAGTGCGACAGTGGTGAATTCTGTGATGGGAGTGACAGCTGCATTTATGGTGGAGGTGGGATTACATCAGAGTTCAGCTCTGAGCCCTTTCTTATTTGCAGTGGCGATGGACAGGTTGACAGACAAGATCAGACAGGTGTCCCCATTGACTGATGTTTGCAGATAACATTGTGATCTGTAGTAAGAGTAGGGAACAGGTTGAGGAGACCCTGGAGAGGTGGAGATATGCTCTACAGAAAGGAGGAATGATGGTCAGCAGGACTAAGACAGAATATATGTGTGTGAATGTGAGGGAGGATAGAGGAATATTGAGGATGTAGGGAGTAGAGTTTGCAAAGATGGATGAGTTTAGATACTTGGGATCAACAATTCAGAGTAATGAAGTGTTTGGGGAGAGGTGAAGAAGAGAGCACAGGCAGGATAGGGAGGGTGGAGAAAAGTGTCAGGAGTGATTTGTGACAGATGAGTACCATTAAGAGTGAGAGGGAAGGTCTACAAGATGGTAGTGAGACCGGCTATATTATATGGGCTGGACACAGTGGCACTGACATAAAGGCAGGAGTCAAAGCTGGACAGGGCAGAGTTAAAGATGTTATGATTTGCACTGGGTGTGATGAGGGTGGACAGGATTAAGGATATGTATGTTAGAAGGTCTGCCAGAATGGACAGTTTGGAGATCAAGTTAGCTAGTAGCAGGATTATGTTGGTTTGAACATATGTTGTGGAGGGATGCTGAGTTTATTGGGAAACAGATGGTAAGGATGAGAGAAAAAGAGGAAGGCTTACGTTAAGGTGTATGGATGTGGTGATAGAGGACATTTTTATTTATTTTATTTATTTTCAGTTTGATTACCGGGGAAGTCCACTGGGCCAGAATGTGCCTATTTTCAGTGGAGGCCTGGGAAGAAAAGCTCCATAAGCAACATGAAATACAAACAGGTTACATAATGCAAAGGTAAAATACATATATAAATTCGTACAGTTAGGAACAGCAAATGCTTAAATTGTACATTATAAACGCAATTAAAGACAATAGATAACACAGTTTACACGTATTTACATTCAGAGCAATAAGTTTCAACTGTGTGAAAAATAAGCATCTGAGGTTACTTGATATTTACAATGTTTAGATACTTAGAGTCAAGAGAGAGAGCTTGCTTAATCTGAGGATGCTAGCTTAGGTTTGTTTTACAAGAATAGAAAATAAAGTTGTAGGGAAGCATGTAACAAGGAGTATGGATAGATCAGAGGGGAAATTTCTTAGAATTTATGTAGGGTGAAAGCAGGAACATTTACGTTTAGTAGACAGGTATGAGAAACGTTGGGTCTTGAAGGATTCAGAGTTAGGTATAGTCCTAAGTGAAGGAGGGAGAGAATTCCATTTTTTACCTAGAGAGAAAGAGAGAAGGAGTTGGCCTGCAGGATGTTTGGGTTTGTGGATAGAGATTAAATTTTGGTGTTCAGATCTCAGAGAGGATGTTTGTTAAGTCTGGGCATTTCTCTGGATAGAATATTAGTTTGTGAGCGGTGGTTAGTTGGAGATATTCTAGGTGGTTAGAGAGTTCCAGCCAGTTCAGAGATTGTAGGTTAAGGCAGTGGTGAGTAGAGGTTTTGGATTTAGTTGCGAATTTAGAGATCTTATTATAGCAAATTTCGAGTTTAGAGGTGTTGGAAGAAGTCAGGTTAGTTAAAAGAGGGGCTCCATATAGTAAAGAAGGAAGGAGGTAGGTAGTTGCTATAGTATGCCTGGGGGAGTTGGAGAGAAAGCGGTTATTCCTATAGAGCATACCTAGCTTTTGGTGTGTTTTCTTTATGTTTTGTTGAATGTGGATATCAAATTTAAGGTGTTCATCTATGGTAATGCCAAGGAGTTTTGCAGAAGGGACCACTTCTATAGCAGTGTTGTTCTGGCTTAGGACTTTGAAAGCATTTTTGTCAAAAGAGAAAGCCCTGGAGGGAGAGAAAAGAAGTATTTTAGATTTATTAGAGTTGAGAGAGAAATGGTTGTGGTGCATCCAGTTCTCAGTAGTGGAAAAAGCTATTTGGGTTTTAGTCAATAGTTCAGAAAGGTTAGAGGTGGCACAGACTAAAGTAGAGTCATCAGCGTATTGGATAACTGTTGTGTCAGGGATGACAGTGTGAAGGTTATTTATGAAGATGTTGAAAAGCATAGGTCCGAGGATGGACCCCTGGGGAACACCAGTGGGTGTTGGCAAGGAGGAGGAGGTAGAGTTCTTCCATCTGACAGCTTGAGATCTGTCTGATAGGTAGCTGGAGAACCAGGATAGGGTGTCAGGGGAGAGATGAAGGTTGGAGAGATGAAAGAGAAGGTGCTTGTGGGAGATGGTGTCGAAAGCTTTTGAAAGATCTAGCAGTACTGTGGATACTAGTAATCCAGAATCCCGGGCTTGATTTACTGTTTCTAAGAAGGATAGTAAGGCAGTAATGGTGCTGTGGCCAGGGCAGAAACCATGCTGGGTGGGTGTTATGAGGTGGTTCTGAGTTAAGAAAGGCATAAGTTGGTGGTGGACACATTTTTTCTAGAATTTTTGATATTGGTGAGAGTAGGGCAATTGGGTGGAAGTTGGAGATATTGGTGTTTTTGCCTCCTTTGTGAAGAGGTAGTATGAAGGCAGATCGCCAAAGTTTGGGTACATATGACTCTTTTAAAGATCTGTTAATTAGGATGCTGATAGGGAGAGTGATACCTGCAGCAGCAGATTTGAGGAAGGAGGAGGGTATGTTGTCGGGGGCATTTGAGCATGGCTTTAGTTTGGATAGGAATCTTTTTATGAAAGTAGTTGAGACAGATTTGAGTTGGAAATAAAGAGGACAGTTATGAAGGTTGTTAGGAGAAGAGGAAAGAGAGTTGGATGGATTATTGTCTGGAAAAGATTTGGTTAGATTAGCTATGGATTCAGTAAAAAATGTATTGAAGTGAGAGCTTAGTTCTGAGTCAGTTATGCTAGGATCAGGGCAGGGATTATTCCTGGACCCTGGATGGAGTAGGGAATTAACAGATTTCCAGAATTGTTTTAGGTTCTTGTTATTGTTGGACTGAAGCTTATTATACTAGTTTTTTTTTGTCCAAGGTGATTAGTTTTTTTACTTGGTTGCGGAGTTGGGTGTATTGAAGCAAGGTAGAAGGCATCTTATTTTTCTGGTATAGCTTCCAGGATTTGTCCCTACAATGCATGATTTGTTTTGTTTCTTTGGATAGCCAAGGAGCAGAATTAGCCTTGACTCATTTGTTTCTTGGTGGGACTTGGGAGTTGAGAGTTTCTAGGAAGATAGAGGTAAAATGTTCAACTGCATTGTCAAGGGGAAGAGTGTTTAGGATTTGCCAGTTAATATGTTTAAAAGTGTTCGAGAAATTTGTAGGGTTGAAGTTGCTGAGATTACAAGTGTGGATATAATGGTGTTGATATTGGGTGGAGTTAGTTGAACGGTGTATGAAAGCAGGGAGATGATCACTGAAGGTGTCTGGGATAGTGCCAGAGAGAGTTATTTTGTTTGGATGGGAGACTAGAATCCAGTCGATGATGGATCCTGGGGAGTGGGTTTTGTTAGGACGAGTGGTTGTATGGATTACTTGGGTGAAGTTGTAGAGGTTAATGAATGGGGAGGGGGAAGGAGAGTTAATTTTGTTCCAATCAATATTAACATCACCTAGAATGTAGGTTTCGAATTATATTTCAGTTGAGGCCCAGTGAAGAATATTTTCAAGGGTAGAGATGTTGTCACCTGGGGAGATATATAGGGAGATAATGCAGATATTTTTATGTGTATTTAGTCGTAGGAGACTAGCTGTTAGTTCAGAATTTTTGAATTGTGGAATTGGAATTTGCAGAGGGATTAATGAAAGAAGGTTGGAGTAGATTAGAGCAGAGCCTCCACCTTTTTTGTTTAAATGGTCACTTCTATGGATTTGGAAACCAGGAGGTAGGATTTCAGAGTCAGCAATATGGGGTTTTAGCCAGGTTTCAGAGATGGCTAAGATGTCAGGTTGGTTGTGGAAAATCCAAGCTTATATTTGGTGTATTTTGTTATTAAGGCTCTGGGCATTGATAGTGAAGAACTTAAGGGTGTTAAGAGAGGAAGCAGAAGAAGAAGAGGGAGGGGGAAGGGGAGTGTGCAATAGAAGCAGTAGGGGATGGGGGGAAAGAGTTATTATTTGTGAGGCAAGGGCCAGGGTTGGGATGGATATCTCCAGATAAGGCTAGGTCATTGTAGGGAATAACTTTTAGCCTTTTGGGTTTAAGTAGGAAGCTGTTTGGGGCTAGTAGTAGTTTAAGAGTGAAGGGATCTGTAGTAGTGGAGAAGAGTTTGGGATGGAATAGGTACAGTAAGTTAAGATGAATAAGAGAAGTTATATGATGTGGAAGTGGGTTGATAGAAATGGTTGCAGGTGAGTACAAGGGATAGTTTGAGTAGGAGGTAGGCATAGGGGTGTTTTGTAAGAGTAAGAAGTAGCAAAATAAAGAGGAATTAGTAGTACAAGAAGGGAGCATGGGACACGGATAGTATAAAGGATTAGGGAGGGCATGTTTACAGAAGGGAGGGATTGAAGAGAGAAATGCAGAGGAAGTAAGCAGGATAATAGGGGTGGAGAGCTATAGGAAGTAGATGGGTTGTGATTCTTTACAGGGGAGAGAAAGAGACTAAGTGTAGTAAAGAGTGAAGGTCAAGCAGAGTGGGAGGAGTAAGAGAGGGAGGGGTAATAAGGAGAGGACTGTGATTAGTTAATTGGTATGGGTGGGAGGGGTAAGTCAGGAATAAATGTAGATGTGCTGGGGGCGGGTGGAATTTGGGGGCAGGGTAGGGGAGCGGAGTGAGCCCTCTGGGCGAACGGAGCGGGAAGAGCCAAACGAAGGAGAAATGGGAAGAAAACAATCAGTACAGTGTGTGAGCCAGAAGGTAAGTTTGCACTGCTAAGAAGTAAGTTAAAAGACTGACAGTGAATTAGGGTTGTGGGTAGATATATAAAAGAAATAACAGTAGAAGAAGGTCGGAGGCTTTATGAGGGATAGAGATGGGTATATGTAGAGTGGAGAAGTGGATAGGCAATCCATGGAGAATAGTGAGGGAGAGAGCAGTAGAAGAGTTGTCTATGAACTATATGGGTAAGATAAGGTGAAGAGTGAGAAAGATAGTAGAGACAGCAGAATGGTAGAGGAGTGTCACCTAGTGGGCAGTCAGTTTGATGTAACAGAGACCCTTATAGGGGAAATATCAGGTTAGGGGAAGGAAGGAATTATCATGAGACAGAGTAGGAGTAAAAAATATAAGAGGGAGAGTAGGGTTATTTAATGGACAAGAAAAGGTAAAGTTTTGGCTGCTGGCTAACCTGGCAGGGAAGCGTAGAGCGACCTACTAAAAAGTATGTATTACCTTTAAATATTGCAAAATGGTTAAAGCACTGCACATACTTTCACTGAAAATTCCTTGCAGAGGAGCAGATGGGTTTTTAGTTTTAGAGTTTAAATGTCCTTGTATGTGGGTTCTTAGTATTGACCCGATAGGGTGCATTCAGGAGGTTAGAGCAGGTTAGAGCAGAATAGGCAGGAACACAAGCTGGAACATGCAAGGAGAGAAAAAGAGTAAATGAAACATACAGTACAAGAGTCAGGAGTTATAATCAGACAATTATAACAATACACAGTTAATTTTGCAAGTTGAAAAATCGGATAAAGCAGCGCTGTAAAAATTAAGTTAAACACAATCAAATACCATAATGTCACAAAAACGAGACACAGAATAGGTAAAATGTTATTAATATCAGGCAAAGCACACAGTTCAGCTAAGCGACAGAGTCTGATAACTATGTTATAATCCTAGAATGTATAAAATGCATTAGGCTTCGGGCAGATTAGTGTTTTAAATTACAGCTAGTACTAGCGACAGAGACTGATACTTAGTAGTAGTCCTGTTGTGTATAAATACATCAGGTTTCAGGCAGAGTGGCATTTTATAATGCAACTAGCACATTCCCGGTTAATTTGATTAGCACAAGCCCCAAACGGCTCTTTTAAGACTCCGCATGCAGAGCGCTGAGATAGTAGTGCGACTGCACAATATTCGGAGTCAGATAGAGAAGTTGAAGTTTTAATACAGATAACACAGTTTCAGTAAGCGGTTAAACAAGCCCACATAACATTTAGATTCAGTTAAGAAGTTGCAGTTTTTAAAAAAAAAGAAAAAAAAAACAGCTCATACACTTTCAATTGAGCGACTAAACAAGCCCCACACAGCTGTTACAAGAACAGCGTGCTAATCATTAAAGTTTGAGCATTAACAAGTACATTTCCATTAGGATTAGTCCAAAAAAGCTTCCGACTAACAAATAACTAGTACCGTTTCAATTAAACAACCTAAATAGCCCTAGCAGCTGAGTAAAAACATACATTACTTCAGGATACAGATAGGAAAAAAATAAAAATGAAAAATAATTGCAATTTATATATTAACTAATGCAACTACAGATATACGACAAAGAAAGGAGAGCAATCTCCTAACAGCTGAAATCAGAGATCGTGTGCAAAGCGCTACATTAAATAAGTGTTTGCACCGGAGAGCAAAGTACACACAGTTCACTTTTAAAGATGACCATTGAAGGCAGGCACAAACATAATGTAATTTAAAACTTTAGTTAGGTGACTGAGACCTTCAGAGGATATACATACTGTAGGAGAATGAGAATGCTGGAGCCAGGGATGCACAGCAGCCAGGGGCAGGACTGTAGTTTAAAGATGGCGCCTCCTTGGATGGGGTAGCTAAATAGACTGAGGGGAGGAAGTTATGTAGAAAGGGGAGGAGTGAGTGGGCTGAAAGAGGAGGGAGAGTAAACAGTGAGTGCCATTATAGACCGGAAATTTGAAATAAACTGCAGCAGGTGAGACAGTTCAGTTTAGTGATGGGCAGAGGTGCGGGGAAAGATGGGGAGAGTAGAGTTGGAAAAATACATGGTCCGGAACAGGAAATAGTTGGCAGGGAGATGAGGGAGGGGGAGGGAGACGAAGTGTAGAATGGAAAGGATAAGATAAGTGAGACAAGAGCCAAAGGAAGGAGAAATGGGTGGAAAACAATCAGTACAGTGTGTGAGCCAGAAGGTAAGTTTGCACTGCTAAGAAGTAAGTTAAAAGGCTGACAGCGAATTAGGGTTGTGGGAAGATATATAAAATAAATAACAGTAGAAGAAGGTCTGAGGCTTTATGAGGGATAGAGATGGGTATATGTAGAGTGGAGAAGTGGATAGGTAATCCAGGGAGAGTAGTGAGGGAGAGAGCAGTAGAAGAGTTGTCTATGAACTATATGGGTAAGATAAGATGAAGAGTGAGGAAGACAGTAGAGACAGCAGAATGGTAGAGGATCGCCACCTAGTGGGCAGTCAGTTTGATGCAACAGAGACCCTAAAAGGGGAAATATCAGGTTAGGGGAAGGAAGGAATTATCATGAGACAGAGTAGGAGTAAAAAATGTAAGAGGGAGAGTAGAGTGATTTAATGGACAAGAAAAGGGAAAGTTTTGGCTGCTGGCTAACCTGGCAGGGAAGCGTGCAGTGACCTACTAAAAAGTATGTATTACCTTTAAATATTGCAAAATGGTTAAAGCACTGCACATACTTTCACTGAAAATTCCTTGCAGGGGAGTAGATGGGTTTTTAGTTTTAGAGTTTAAATGTCCTTGTATGTGGGTTCTTAGTATGGACTTCCGATAGGGTGTATTCAGGAGGTTAGAGCAGGTTAGAGCAGGATTTGCAGGAACACAAGCTGGAACATGCAAGGAGAGAAAAAGAGTAAATGAAACATACAGTACAAGAGTCAGGAGTTATAATCAGACAGTTATAATAATACACAGTTAATTTTGCAAGTTGAAAAATTGGGTAAAGCAGCTCTATAAAAATTAAGTTAAACACAATCAAATACTATAATGTCACAAAAACGAGGCACAGAATGGGTAAAATGTTATTAATATCAGGCACAGCACACAGTTCAGCTAAGCGACAGAGTCTGATAACTACGTTATAATCCTAGAATGTGTAAAATGCATTAGGCTTCGGGCAGATTAGTGTTTTGAATTACAGCTAGTACTAGCGACAGAGACTGATACTTAGTAGTAGTCCTGTTATGTATAAATACATCAGGTTTCAGGCAGAGTGGCATTTTATAATGCAACCAGCACATTCCCAGTTTATTTGATTAGCACAAGCCCCAAACGGCTCTTTTAAGACTCCGCATGCAGAGCGCTGAGATAGTAGTGCGACTGCACAATATTCGGAGTCAGATAGAGAAGCTGAAGTTTTAATACAGATAACAAAGTTTCAGTTAGCGGTTAAACAAGCCCACATTACATTTAGATTCAGTTAAGAAGTTGCAGTTTTTTAAAAAAAAGAAAAAAAAAACAGCTCGTACACTTTCAATTGAGCGACTAAACAAGCCCCACACAGCTGTTACAGGAACAGCGTGCTAATCATTAAAGTTTGAGCATTAACAAGAACATTTCCATTAGGATTAGTCCAAAAAAGCTTCTGAGTAACAAATAACTAGTACCATTTCAATTAGACAACCTAAATAGCCCTAGCAGCTGAGTAAAAACATACATTACTTCAGGATACAGCTAGGAAAAAAATAAAAATGAAAAATAATTGCAATTTGTATATTAACTAGTGCAACTACAGATATATGACAAAGAAAGGAGAGCAATCTCCTAACAGCTGAAATCAGAGATCGTGTGCAAAGCGCTACATTAAATAAGTGTTTGCACCGGAGAGCAAAGTACACACAGCTCACAAGATGACCATTGAAGGTAGACACAAACATAATGTAATTCAAAACTTTAGTTAGGCGACTGAGACCTTCAGAGGATGTACATACTGTAGGAGAATGCGAACGCCGGAGCCAGGGATGCACAGCAGCCAGGGGCAGGACTGTAGTTTAAAGATGGTGCCTAATTGGATGGGGTAGCTACATAGAGTGAGGGGAGGAAGTTAGGTAGAAAGGGGAGGAGTGAGTGGGCTGAAAGAGGAGGGAGAGTAAACAGTGAGTGCCATTACAGACTGGAAGCTTTGAAATAAACTGCAGCAGTTGAGACAGTTCAGTTTAGTGACGGGCAGAGGAGCGGGGAAAGGTTGGGAGAGTAGAGTTGGAAATATTCAGGGTCCCGAACAGGAAATAGATGTCAGGGAGATGAGGGAGGGGCAGGGAGACCAAGTGTAAAATGGAAAAGATAAGAAAAGTGAGACAAGAGCCAAAGGAAGGAGAAATGGGTGGAAAACAATCAGTACAGTGTGTGAGCCAGAAGGTAAGTTTGCACTGCTAAGAAGTAAGTTAAAAGACTGACAGCGAATTAGGGTTGTGGGTAGATATATAAAAGAAATAACAGTAGAAGAAGGTTGGAGGCTTTATGTGGGATAGAGATGGGTATATGTAGAGTGGAAAAGTGAATAGGTAATCCAGGGAGAATAGTGAGGGAGATAGCAGTAGAAGAGTTGTCTATGAACTATATGGGTAAGATAAGGTGAAGAGTGAGAAAGATAGTAGAGACAGCAGAATGGTAGAGGAGTGCCACCTAGTGGGCAGTCAGTTTGATGCAACAGAGACCCTTATAGGGGAAATATCAGGTTAGGGGAAGGAAGGAATTATCATGAGACAGAGTAGGAGTAAAAAATATAAGAGAGAAAGTGGGGTTATTTAATGGACAAGAAAAGGGAAAGTTTTGGCTGCTGGCTAACCTGGCAGGGAAGCGTACAGCGACCTACTAAAAAATATGTATTACCTTTAAATATTGCAAAATGCTGAACTCATACCATTCAACTGTCCAGTGTTAGGTGCACTGACCATATGTGTGCCTCATATTTGTAGTCATTTACTCATATAGAGTTGTGTTATGTCTGGAAAATCACTGGCAACCTGTGAAAACTGACATTACAACGTCTACTTCCTTAATGCAGGTGGTTGGTGTGATGGAGCAAGATGCAGAGGACAGGAGGAAATGGAGACAGATGATCTGCTGTGGTGATTCCTAATGGGAGCATCCAAAAGAAAGGGAAGGTGATGCTGTAATGTCAGTCTTCACAGGTTGCCAGTCATTTTCCAGACATAACACAACTCTATTTGAATAAATGACTACAAATATGAGGCACACATATGGTCAGTGCACCTAACACTGGACTGTTGAATGGTATGAGTTCATTATATCACATGCAGTTCAACACACACAACTGCAACAGTATTTCACTATGCGAATAACCTGTATAGGTCTCTCACATTTCTGTGACAGGCATATATATTATAGTTGTATTCACAATTAACATATGGATATCTACGACATCCCAGGAACTTGCCTAGCAGTGTCACAGTCAGTATTGTTTGACACACACTCCAGTAGTAATCACATGTGAGCCATCCTTTCCTGGGGTGACTCAGGGTCCTGAGCTGTGATCTATATCACTGCAGACAAATCCAGTTGCTATAGCCATAGGTTCTGATCAACAATATATCAGTACAGCAAGTCTTGTTGACACATATTTGTTGAACTTCCTATTTCCCATTATTACATAGCCCCTACTGCATTCTATTACATGCATACTTGTTTGACATAAGTTTTGTCTTTTTTTCCAAGTATGGTTGGTTTTATTACACTATGTGTAGCTTGTTTCTTGGTCTGTGTGTGTGTGTCTCTCTCTCTCTCACTCTCTCTCACAGGTGTAGGGTGTACATCTGTTTTGTAAAGGCAGCAGCTTGCCTTTTGTAGGTAATGCTCATGAGCAGCTGATGGCCTGTGCACCAATTGGTGCCCCCCACTTGCTAATTGCATGCAGAACAGCTGTGGTGTTATTCCTATAGCCAATGGCATGGCAACACACTTCTATAATTGAGTACTTCATGTGGGCATTGCCCCTTTTCCTTGCCTGTGAGGAGGATTTAATGGAGGTGTGTGAACAACAGCATCACAGAGGGTAGTTGGAAATACCTCTTACAATGAAAACAACCCAACAGACTCAGGGAGAATGTTCCAGACATAAGGACAGAATGTAAGTATTGATGTTATATAGTTGAATTAATGCTAGTTTAACAGGGTTTGTGTGGACATGGCTTTTCTCCATGATTTTCAGTCTGACAGTGTTATGTGGTTGACATAACTCTCAACTGTAGGGGTATCCGCAGAATGGCCAGATTTTGGACTCCCATGTTTGTTGTGTTCCTCAGACATTTTTATCTTTGGAAAATCAGTAGCATACTGTGGGGATTGCAGTCAGTAAATGGTATCATCCATTTGTGTTTCTGACTTCATATCCCTCAGAAAATATATGTTACAACAAACCTTGTTACACCAGCTACTGTCTCAGTTTATAACAGCAATATTTCACATATGCCCTTGTTTATGGGCCTCTGTCCCCCAAGTATGTCAGGCTTTGTCCAGATGTCATGCAGTAAGAGGGTGATAAGTAGGGTACATCATTACCTAGTGCCTTCATTCCTGATACTATCCTAGTGAAGTATTAGACTGCCAGACATGTTATATGTAAGAGGCTTTATATATCAGGACAAAGCCTAGACATTCTGTGGAACTCTGAACAGTTGAGAGGTCTGTGTATTTATGGTGATTGTTGACAGACTGTCAAGATTGTGTAGCAGTGTAGTGTATCAGTGTTATTTGGTGTGTGTAGGGAGGGGGTAGATGTATGTGTTATGGCACCTTTTCTATCTGCCTGTGCATGCTGCTCCAGTTTCTGGTGGTCTACCATGTTTGTAGGGGCAGACTGAGACATGTCCCATACCACGGTCAGGCACCACACTACACTGTGAATTGGGCCAGTATATGTAGGCGTAGTGTGTGAGTGGCAAACATGTTGAGATGTTTTTGTTCACACAGTCCTTATACGGTACTGTTCATTTGGTTTACAGGTATGTCAATGTGACTGTGGTGGAATTGGTTGTGGGTATGCACTTTCACACTGGTGTCTGTTTTTAGTGCTGTTACATCCCTGTAGTGCCTGATATATTTGCAAATACACATGTAATTCCCCATAGTGCATTTGGGTTAGTGTTGTATCAGTCTGACTATAGTTTGGATGGTGCTTGGTGACATGTTTAGGAGCTGAGTGTAGTTTCCCTAATGTGATGTTATGTCCAGATATTTGCAGGATGTACTGTTGCCTGCCCCCCATAAGCGTTGTGTATTTCTGACACATCAGTGGGATGATGTGAGGATTTCAGTCACTAACTAGTGAGACACAATTGAGTGTTGAACTTGTGCTATTTCAGTCAATATATGTTAGGACAGACAAGAGGGTGTAATTGCAGTAACTGTGTTAGCTTATCTACTCCAGTATTCCAGATATGTCTCTATTTTCATGGCTTTCTCCCCTCACTTTGTCAGGCTTTGTGTAGATTCATTGCACTAAGGGGTTCTGAGCCTACCTCTCAACTGGCCCAATTGTTGCAGAATGTCCAGGTTTACTGCTCATATTTCTGGTCTGTTCTACAGATTCATTATTTTTATTTCCCTGGTAAATCACTGTGATGATCTGAGGATTTCTGGCAGTAAATGATGACATACATTTCAGTTTCAAAACTCACATCCTTCAGATCATGTATGCTGAAACTGACCCTGTCACTCTGGCAACATTCTACATTTATAAGAGCAATATTTAAAATATATCCCTAGTTTTGCCCCATTGTCCCCTCATTTGGATGGCCTTTGGCCAGATTTCTTGCACTAAGAGGTTGAGCGGTATTGATTCTGAGGTATGACTCCACTACATGTTATGTGTGTGTGTGTGTGTGTGTGTGTGTGTGTGTGTGTGTGTGTGTGCTTATATATATATATATATATATATATATATATATATATATATATATATATATATTATATTATATGTATATCTCTATTTATATGTATATATTTTTACATATATATGTATCTCCAGACATATATACATGTGAAGATGTACATATACAAAACCTAACTGATTCTACAAAATCTTTTCCCTATTGTTGAATGACTCTACTGCATGATATGTTTGCAATAGCAGCAATAACACTTCCAACTCAAATGGTGTAGTGGTACATTGCTCTAACTATGGTATACAGGGCCTAGGTTTGAGACTTGGCAAGGGAGGTTATTTTGTTGCTAGGCAGAACAGTGGTTGATGGAATCAGAGTAATTAAAGCAGTTTTAAACAGTTGTAAGTGGGTTTGAGTGGGTTTGCATGATGCTAAGCGATGCCAACACACGGTTAGATGTACAGATGCTTAATATGTGTTGGCTTCACTTAGCATCGCTCAAACCTGCTTACTCCCACTTACTACTGCTTACTCACGCTTACACTCGTGCTAATTTCGTTAAAAGAAATGAAAAAAGGGTGAGAGGAAAGTGCTGAAAAATGGGCATGCAGAGGGAAAAACAATATGAAAGATAACTAGGGATGCTCAGGACGGGTATAGGGAAGGTCCATAGTTGTGCATTTCTTATACAGCAAGGGTTGTGCATTTTTACAGAATTTGGAGGTGAATTTGGACACTCAAACCCCAGAGAGAGGCGTGAGGACAACAGCAATGTGTTGTCAAGCCAATTGGATCAGATTACATATGTCCAGTGGACATGTGTGCAAAAAGGACAGCTATGTATGGGGCAAAATTTTTTTTGTGAACAGATGCCCTTTTTTTTAAGGTGAGAGTGGGATGTTGGGGAAGGATAGTAGGTAAAATTGGGGAAGTAAGTTGGGTAGGGAGACTGTCAAGACAGACAAGACAGCAGACATGGGTGGTATATGACACATGTGGGGGGTAAACACCTTGGACGGGGAGGGTGGTTGGGAATCGGATGCCCATGAGCTCCCAAATGGATACAGTGGGACTGAGGTCCTCACCCATGGGCAGTCACCACTGTACCTTCATGGCCCCAAAGGTGGCTGTTCTGAGGGCTGGACAGGAGGGGCAGGCTGACCCTCAAGATGCGCCAGGTGGCCCTCAATCTGGTGCAGCTGCCCACCAAACTCTTTCAGGATGGCACTGTGCACAAAACCCAGGACATGAATATGGGTGACAGATTCCTGTCCATGTCTGCTCCCAGGGGGTACAAATCCCTATCCCATGAGGCAGTTCCACCCATAGGTGGTGCAGGGCTAGCAGATGAGGTGGTCCCAGGTTGGATCCCAGATGTTCTGGGGCCTGGTGCCATGGTCAGATAAGGCAGACAGGTGGATCCGTCAGGATCCACCTTTACAGACATGCTATGGTGTTGAGGTTTTACAAAAGATGCTGGTTAGTCATGAACAACACATTTCAAGATTAGTTATAACAGCATGCATGGGTGTTCGAATTAAGCCCATAAAACAGTTTTGAAACAGTTGCATGGCAAACAGAACACATGCAAAAATGGAACCACAGTAGGCATTATAACGTCATGTAGGTTACATTGACAGGAACAGGCCACCTATGATAGTATTTGAACAAGGTTCATTAATATTCACACAAGTTAATATTTGTAGAGCAATAGGACACATGTACCAACAGTAGGTTTGGAGAAAACATGTCCATTGAGTATGTGTATTTATTATTGATGCAGATTGGGGTGGGGGAGAGAGAGGGAAGTCAATTAACAACTGTATAGGCTGCAATATTTCACAACTGTACTGCTTATTACTCTACTCATTACTCTCCAGGTCTAACCTCACTTTACATCTACCTAAGGCCTAGGGTTGAACAGTGGAAGTGTTGTACACAGTGTATTAGTAAAGCCTTCTTACAGCTACTACAAACATTTCCTTACCTGGCAGACCTGTGGAGGAAATTTCTGTTAACACTACCTGACTGCTTCTACACATATTCACATATTCAGGTTTACATATGTGACACTGAAAGGGATGCCCTGCACTCATGCTGTGTGGTGTGCTACTGACATACTCCACCTGGATTTCTATCTGTCTCATGGGTTATTGGCAGCAGTGACTACTAGCTGTGACAGTGTGACACCTGAGGGACATATATCTGGCAAAGTGCTTGGTGTATGTACATACCGTGTTGTCATTTCCAGACATGAGGTTGGACAGTAGAAGTGTTTTACACAGTGTATTAGTAAAGCCTTCTTTCAGCTACTACAAACATTTCCTTACCTGGCAGACCTGTGTAGTAAATTTCTGTTAACACTACCTGACTGTTTCTACACATATTCACAAATTCCAGAGTGAAAATATGCATTCAGCTTACCACCACTCTCGGGATTCGAATGGTGTCTGTCTGTGCAAAAAGGTACACCAAGATTGTGTTTCATTACTATGAGCTACTGAGGAACTGCTGTTTCTTACTTGACTGATTTCTGCCTAATACTCTCTGGTTTGGACAATCTTACCTTGCAATTCTGACATTCATGCATGGCAGATAGTTCTTGTACTGTGTATTAATACTTTGGATATCGCAATATGAAAAGCACTGGTTAACACATGGCAATGCTGCTGGGGTTACAGTAAAATACTTTGCACATTACTATTCAAAGTTCAGATCTTGGTACATGGAACCTTTCATGTGGTTTTACATCCTGTTTTACAGCTCCACAATCTTTCTCAGATGAGCCAAATTTAATTCATGCTGTCAGAGCCATACTTGCTGTGCAGAACCTGTACACATTTATATTCCTACCACAACATACCACAGTAAACACAACAGTCTGGTGGTTGTAATTTTATTAAAGGATACTCACACTTTTATGAATGGATACCCTGTACATCATTATTAGTCTAGCTAATGTCATTTATTCGTTACACACAGTACCCACTTTACCTACTGGCAGTAGACAATCTACACCTTTGTATTATTTTGTCTATATACTGTAAGGTTTGTTCTCACCAACCTCCTGGTGCAGGCTTGACAACCTGTTGGCATGGGCACCCACGTTCATAGCCCTCTCATCTGCAGCTGTACAGGAGATAAACAAACATTTATACATACCTGCTGATCATATACTCAGGCTGGACTTAGGTAAATACTAATTGATACTGATACTTACACACTGCTGGGACATTTTGTGCCCATGCATTTTGGATCCACTGGTCCAAGAGCTCCTTCTTCCTATGCTTGAGGTCAGTGAAATGGTGCCAGAGCTGTTTACCAGTTCGAGGCATGCCAGTAGCACTGGTGAGATGACATGTGAGACGGTCCTAGGCATCTGCTTTATATTGTGACCCCTGGCCCCTGGTACTGACCCTGCAGCAGTCTCTCCTCATGGTCTTTCACTAGGAGTCCAACCATGACCCTGGACTCCTGGATGCCCCAGTGCTGCACCCAAATCTGCACACCCTCACCTACACCAGCCATGGTGCCTGCAAAGATCAGCTAAATTGTTTAAATAGTGCTACTTTCCCACACTTTGCTATCACTGGACCATTTTGAAAAGGTAAGCTCTGCTAAGCAGTGCACAAATCTGCTAAGCCGGTTTTAGCACTGCTTAAAGGAAAAGTTGTTGAGCAGTGTTTAAGTGTGCACAAATCCAATTAGTAGAGCTACCTGCTGCTTAGCAATCACATCTTAGCAATGGTTACACCTGCTAAGCATAGCTGAGCATTACTAACCATTGCTCAGTTTTAATTTTTTAAATATATCAGTGGACTGGTTTCCTTTATTAAGTGTATGTCATATACTTTACATGACATCCCTCTATGTGCTTTCCTTACATTGGCAAGGGGTGTGACTATACTATATGGGGCACTTGTATATACATGGGTAGTTTCACATGTTATATGCACTCACACTTACATTGTACACCAGCTACACTACCCTGGTTGACAAAAATAGTTGCTACATAATTTAAGTTTACAAAAATAATGTTAACACTACTTTCCCATAAAAATATAAGTTGCCTGCCGTGGTACTCAGTGAATGCAAAGTCAGAACTCTAACCATTATACTATCTCAGCATAGAAATTTCACCTGTATATTTGTATTTATCTCCTATGGAATATTTAAGCTATGGTAAGCAGAGGGCCATAACGCACACACCCGCTTAGCTACACTTAAACGTTCCTTAGCCTAGAAAAAAATATATAAAATTATTATTATATTATCATGTTATATAAGTGAGTCTTTTGGTGTTCTGACAAGTCATTGAGGACTGCAGTCAGGAAATAATGGCATTCATTTGGCTTTCAGACTTCTATTCTTCAGGGACTCCTGCTAATACATATCCTGTTTTCTATCAACTTTCTAAGTGTGTGAGGGCAATTTTTTCTGAGATGGCCCTATTTTATTGCTTGTTCCCCTCATTATTTGTGCCTTTGTCCACATGGACTGCTGTCAGGGAATATTTGCATACATTTGCTTTCAGACCTCTATCCTTCGGTAATTCATGGTAATGCATGACCTGTTTTCTATCAGCTTTTTAAGTTTGTGGGGCAATATGTATGTTGTGTCACTTTTGAGGGATTTATTCCACATTATTTGTGCATTTGCACACATTTCCTGCTTTAGCAGGTTGTGGAAGTGTCATACAGCACTTTTACAATGCAGGGGTTCATTGCTTTCCTGTTGCCATGTTTATTTCACTGTCTGCGGACACTGAAATTATCATAATTTCATTTCAGTGTCCGTGAACACTGAAATGCTGGCATAGTATTAGAGTAATTCTCTAATATTATGCCAGATCCTTATTAGAAAGTGCTGTACATCACTTTCTGAGTGCAGGGGGCATGTTCAATGTCTGTGCACTACTTGGACACACCCCTACACTTGTTCACAGTTCGTGTTCGTATAGGTAGAACAGCAGCACACCTTTACTAATATGCAAGGCCTGCTGCTGTGCTATATGGACATGAACCACTCCGTGCAAGAATAGTACTATTCTTGCTCAGAGTTTATTGAATCCAGGGGTTATTCTTTATTTCATGTTATTGTCACTGTCAGAGTCCTCAGTGACTGACTCAGTTTTTATTTGCTCTGATTTTTTTATCTTTTTTTTAAGCTGTTACTGTTTTCTTTAGCTCTACCATATGCCCCTTGCAAATAGTCTCTGGAGGAGTTATGGCATCTGTCCCCTTCTGTGCTTTCCTCTGCTGGGCTCAACTTTTCCTTATTCTGATTCCCTGTGTAACATTGTTGTGGGAAGTGACAGACACTCATGTGAAGGTGTACTTGTACCTGTGATTACGTGGTCCACAGTCGCTGTGTATCGTTGCTGTGGGTAGTGACCGGGGCTCAGGTGAAGGAGTACATGTACCTGTGAATACGTGGTCCATAGTCCCTGTGTATCACTGCTGTGGGAAGTGACTGTGGCTCAGGTAAAGGTGTATTTGTACCTGTGGGTACATGGCCCATAAGATTCCTGCATGGTGCTCTTGCAAGACTGATGGGAGCTGGTCTTGTAGCAAATTAGTGGTGGAGCAGAATCTTCAAAACCTTTTCCTCTCCCTCTTCTTGTACCTGTTTTGCAAACTGTACTATAATTTGAAAGTAAAAAAAAGAGATGAGAGTTCTTCAGTTGTTATTACAGGCTTCTTTTAATTTTCTTTTAGTGACTTTTCATTTTCCTTTAATTTCTCTTTAAAGTATCATTTGTGCTTTGTATCCTTCAAATAACTTGATTTTTGTTTTCATTTTAATACAACGTGATGCCAATTTAAAAATGTAGCCCAGAGCCTGATGTGCCTCGTTACCTCTAGATTCCAGTATTTCCCTCAGAATGATGAGCTTCTTCGGGAAACTGCTTTTGTGCATCTTGCTTAGTATGTGTTTCTAATCATTTGTAAACTTGCAAGTTTTATCTATAGAACTAATATGCATGTAAGAAGCTGATGTTATTCTGGGAGGTATATTTTTAATATAACTCCTCCCATAATTATCAGTACAATATCACAAAGAATAGAAAAAGTAAGTGGACTTCAATAAGGGCTGCAAGAAGTGTGTGCTCTCAGCTGATGTTCTCTTACTCCACTGTAGTGGTGTGAAGTCTTTCGGGTTGAAACCAGTCATACCTTGCCCATATGAAATCTACACTGAGACAAGTAGACACTTCTCCTGAAGAAGGGCCTTAGGTAAAACTCTCATGCCATACATACAAATGTTCAATAATTGAGTAGATTCAAAGTATGTGATCTCAAATCCCCCTTTCCCTCAGGGATTCACCATGCTATCTAAAATCCAGTCCAGGACTCCAGTACAGATTGTTTTTATTACACTGCTAATGCTAGGTCTGTGTATGCAGGGTATGCAATATATTTTTCTCTTTTTTTCTTTCCTTTCTGTTTCTTTCTTTTTTTTTTTATTTGGTCACTCTTCAATAGACTTCTCAGTCATACAGATACATAAACATTATGTTGTAGGATCAAAACATTTCTGTAGTTTTACATTAGTTTCTCAACATGCTAAGAGCTTATTAGTTCTCTTTAACTTTAACAACTATGTCTTGATATGTTATAGAGTATTCTTTAACGTAAACATTCATGAAGGTACAAAGGAATTTAACATTCACTGAGGACAAACTTATTCTGATACAGCTTTGACTTTTATGTGCCAGTTTGGCTTACAGGTTCTGCTGTCCTGCTTAATACTCCTAGCTATACCAGTACCTTTCATCTTATATGCCCATGCAAAAATAATAACTATATTTCTTCAGAAATGTGTATTTTCTGAACAGACTTCTAATAAACTGTTTCTTTCACCTGTAGCCAGCAGAGAGAGCTCTGACACTACTAATGCATATACTCATACATACATACATACATACATACAACATACACACATACACTTATATGTATACGAGAAACGTTTAGAAACTATGTAGATTTTTTATTAATTATAGCTTTAAAATTGTCTAATAACAGTGAAAACTAATTAAACTAAGTATGTTGTATCTGATAGAATCGTCTCTATATTTACATAGCATAAAACATTTTGCCTTCAGTACCAAAAGACAATTGTGTTAGGCAATCCTATGAATGTGGGGGAAAAACGTTTATCTGTTGCTTCCAGAGCTGGATCATAGTCAAATGAGGCCACAGGTGGTATAATGGACTGCAACCCCTCAACAACCATACCAGTAGCCCACTACTTTGGCTGTCTTTACTCAATTGCCATAAAATACTATTTAAACCTGTCAATGTGCATATTGTTTCTTTTTGTTTGTTGTTTGTTTTACAATGATCACAGAAATTTGGATTTAATTTAAAACTTTTATTTCAGATTTGACAGCAAAAACACTGACAGCCATTTGCTAAACAAAACAGTCTCAATGAAAACTGACTACACGAGCAACAGTCTCCTCCCTTGAAACTTGCATTTACTGAAAATGCACCTGTCAGTCAATTAAACTTCAAGACATACTGGGACTCATAGTTGAGTAGCATATAGTGAAGCACGAATAAGCAACTATGTTACGGGTGCAGGAATTCAAAAGACAAATGTGCAATGCATTTGTTAACAGCTTGGGACAGCCCACTGTATGCAAGTGTTCATTTTCAGGTGCAGCCTACGAGCATTGTCTGGTGAAGTGACTTAGTCAGAGTCACACAATAATCAAATGAAGGCTTAAGGGATGAAATTCTGCACTACAGAAGCAGCTCATAGCCTTACTCATCTGCCCTAAGTACCATATAGGCTGTGCCTACAACAAAACAAGTTAACTAGAAATACATTTACAGTTAAAATATAGACATTAATCTCATAGACTTCATGCTGTTCATTTTATTCAAAATCAACTAATAAACACACTTTCAACAGTCAACAAAACAAAGAAACCAAGGATCATGTCCAAAGAACATGGCTCATATGATGATGCTGTTGTTTACTACATTTCATTCACTCTTTTACATCATAACTACTAGGGGTTGCCACAACAAAGTATCTATACACACATATACCACCATCAATTACAGACACTTACATGACTGTAAATCTCAGATGTCTGCTTGAGAACAAGTAAATGATTGCATCCGTAAAAAACTTCTCCAAGGTCAACTTCATGCTACACAAGTCAGAAGTGGCAAACTTCATGACACCCATGCAGACAGGAACTGAAAGTTCGACTGCTGAATCCTACACTAAAGCACTGTATGAGCACATCCACTTGTGCATGAATCGTGCCATCCCAAATAGAACCAAGACGCTCTCCTCCAAAAAAAGGAAGCCAATCTGGTGGTCCCCTGTCATAAACAAACTATACAACAGAAGGAAGAAACTGTTGCAGAAAAGAGGAAAATCCCAGGATGCAAAAAACTCCCTTACCAGCCTCACTAAGAAGCTGAGATCCCTCATAAAATCCTCCAAAGCTAGTTACAAAAATAAAATTGCCAAAGATTCCAAAGACAACCACAAGACATTCTATAGCTATGTCAAAAAATCGAAATGGCAATTCTCAGATCTGCTCTGCGCTACAACAGAATGGCATTAGATATACTGATCCCAAGGACATTGCCAATATCCTGGCAGATCAATTCAATGCAAACTTCAGCCCCCTCTCACCCCCTAAAGGGCCCATCTCAATGCTGAAAGATTGCCAAATTCCGGTAATCATGGCCACACAGATAAAAACCGCATTCTCCAAAGCTAAGAATATAGCATCCATGGGACCAGACAACATCCCGGGCTGTGTACTACATGAACTACAAAATGAACTGGCACCTCACCTAAGTGTCATATTTAATCATAGCCTTACCTTAGACTTTGTGCCCACTGAGTGGCGCACAGCTACAGTTATCCCACTCCACAAGGGGGGATCCATCTTGGATCCTGTGAACTACAGTCTCATCAGTCTGATGAGCCTGATCTGCAAGGCCATGGAACATATTATCATGGAACTTATAAACAAAGACATTGGCAACCTTCAAACACTGGACCCCACCCAGTTTGGGTTTGCGAAGGGTCGATAGTGTCTCCTGAACCTGATTGACTTCTTCAAATCAGTCTCCATAGCCATGGACAAGGGTAAGGTGGTCCACACAGCCTATCTGGACCTCGCCAAGCCCTTCAACACCATGCCCCACTCTGGAATCATAGATAAACTTACTAAGTTGGGCATAAATCCCTATGTCACTCAATGGGTTGCCAACTGGCTTACTGACAGAATCCACACTGTAAAAGTAGCCGACTCCAAATCCAGCTCCAGACAAGTGACAAGTGGCGTACCTCAGAGTTCAGTCCTGGGACCGCTCTTGTTTGGCATCTACTTCTCTGAAGCACAGGCCAACACTAAGGGACTCTGGCTAACAAAGTTTGCAGGTGACTGCAAATTGGGAGCCACTATTGAATCCCCAAATGATGTGGATATTCGACAAAAGGGCCTTACAGAAACAGATGCTTGGTGCCAGAGCCATGGGCTCAAGCTCAATGCCAAGAAGTGTATAGTTATCCCCTTTGGAAAAAACATGTACCCATGAATTACCACATGGTGGCAATACACTAAACACTGAAAGTGTGATAAGAGACTTAGGAACACAGGTAAACAGTGGTCTCACCTTCGATAACCACATCGCCACAACAGTCAGGAAATCCTTCTATGTGGTACACCTCATCACTAAGGGCTTTTCATCCAGAAAAAAGGAGGTCATTGTCGCACTGCACTCATCCCTCATTAGACCCATCATAGAGTACAATGCCCCATTTGGTATGTACCTCACAAGACATCTGCAACAACTGGAAAGGCCGCAGAAACACCTCACTAAAAGAATCACAAGCCTAAAGCAGATGTCCTATGCTGACCGACTAAAACAACTCCAGCTATACTCTGTCGCATAACATCTATTCAGAGGTGATCTCTGCTTAACATACAAGGTCATGTCAAATCCAGAGCTGCTGGACATGCTATACTTAAAGAAATCCCAATCTATCAGAGCCACATGCTCCAGGGACCTAAACCTTGTTATCACAATGAACAAAACATGCTGGAGGGATAGGTTCCTGAACCGGAGACTCCCCATACTCTGGAATAGACTGCCCATACTTGTCAAGCAGACCGCCTCCTTGGCCCTTTTGAAAAGGAACATTGACTACTGGATGGGAGATAGAAAATTTACCCCAGGGATCACGTCAGTCACCCTGCTAGACAGGGGTCCATGGAAGTGAATATTATGGGAAGAAATAGCCAGTGAATTGTTATAGCTAGGCTTGTAGAGGCCCTAGGGCTGATAGCCTAGTACCAACCTATGAACCTATTGATATATAATGGGCCAGAAGTGTATCCTAACTCACTGCTGGCAAGACCATACAGTGGTATCCACTATAATTTGCAACCTTCCTCTGCTCTCTAAACTTCTTAGTTCAAATCACAGACAAAGCCCCAAAAATCATAAGTGTACTGTAATGAAAAGAATAATAACCATCCAGAATATTATATTCATACAGGAGGTGACAGTATTCTACAAGCTAAGCCAACACGGGAATGGAGAAAGGAGATTCTGTTGATAGGGATGATTGCAAATAGGGATACAGAGAATAGACAAGAGGGGGTGCAATTTACTGGAGAACACTGGCAAAGGAACCAATGAATTGGTAGCAAATAATTAGGGAGGGAAAGGTAATAGAACTAGAAGAGGCCAGGTATGCATTTGGACTGCAGGCTAGAGATTGCCTTCCCTATTAGGAACTGATATCAGAATATAGGCAAAGAGAAAGAAAGAAAGAAATAGGGGAATCTTAAGTGAAACACCAGCATTGGTAGATGCTTTAGTTGAACTAGAACAGAAGCTGTTGTTAAAATTGGAATAATTAGTAGGACATGTAAAATATTGCATAATAACTACAGGAATCAATCAGAGAAGGTTAGAAGGGATTGAAATGTGAGAAAGGATAAGCAAATCACAAAGAAACAATAGGAGGATATATGTATGGCTCCCAGATATGCAACAAAGTCTAGAAGGTTTAGGATTTTTGCTTGGAAGTGTTTGCATAGGTATTTTTATATCCCAAGCAGATTCCAAATATTTTTTTTCAGGTAGACTGCAAATGCTGGAGGTGTGATGTGGAAGAAAGAAATAATTGGGAAAATATTTTTGGGACTGTAATGAATTTGCAGACTTTAAAAATTCTCTCAGACAGCTCTGTCAGAAATGTGGGGTGAGCAAATTGCTATAACTAAGGAAATGTAGATCAGATCACAAACTAATCTCGCTGGAGGTCCACATCCCACACCCACCTGAAATAAAAAAGACCACAGTAAAGAACTTCTCGAACGCCGACTTCACACTTCTAAAGACTAGTGTGGTCTCCTTTAAGGCCCCCGAGCCGGTGGAAAACAGTACTCAAGCCGCTGAATCACTTACAAATGCCTTCTACCAGCACCTGCAGGACTGCATGGATAAGGCAATCCCAAGCAAAACAAGGACTCTTTGTACCAAAGGCAAGCGTCCAGTCTGGTGGACCCCAGCCATAAACAAACTCTACAACAAAAGGAGGAAGCTACTACAAGATAGAGCAAAATCCTTAAAAGGTAAGACACCCTTGATCACTATAAGTAAAAAACTAAGCGCTCTCATAAAATCATCCAAAGCAAATTTTGAGAGAAGAATAGCTAAGGACTCGAAGGACAATCATAAGGCCTTCTTTAGCTATGTTAGAAACCTGGGAGGAAACTCCCAGATATGCTCAGAACTAGTTCAAAATGATGTGAAGATTACTGATCCTACAGACATTGCCAACATACTGGCTGACAGGTTCAGTGCAAACTCCCCCCCCTCCCCCCCAAAAGGAGAGATATCTATACCAAACGATTGCAGCCCCCCAAACATCTCCAACGCCCAAGTGAGAACTGCTCTCTCCAAAGCAAAAACACAGCATCCATGGGACCTGATGGTGTCCCCGGCTGTGTGCTCCACGAACTCAATGAGGAATTAAACCCACAGCTAGGACAGCTGTTTAATCAAAGTCTTACCTCTGGATACGCACCCAGGGAGTGGCGCACTGCAACTGTGGTCCCACTTCACAAAGGCGGTGCCTCCACCGACCCTGGAAATTACCGGCCCATTAGCTTGACAAGCCTTATCTGCAAAGCCATGGAGAGGATCATAATGGACCTCATAAATAAAGACATAGGGAATTTGCAGACTTTGGATCCAACCCAGTTTGGCTTTGTCAAAGGCAGATCATGCCTTTTAAACTTGGTTGACTTTTTCGCAACAGTCACCAAAGCCATTGATGAGGGAAAGGCAGTCCATACAGCCTACCTCGATCTGGCGAAGGCCTTCGATACAATACCCCACTCGGGTATCATTGAAAAACTCATCAGCTTAAATGTTAACCCATACATCACAAGATGGGTTGCAAACTGGCTGAGTGACAGAACCCACAGGGTCAGAGTTGCTGGCGCCATGTCAGACTCAAAGGCTGTCACAAGTGGTCTCCCACAGGGCTCAGTCCTGGGCCCACTCTTGTTTGGCATCTACTTTTCCGAAGTACAAGCAAACACAGGAGGGTTATGGCTGACAAAGTTTGCAGATGACTGCAAACTGGGCGCCATAGTAGAAAACACATCTGACACAGATATCCTTCAGAAGGGTCTCACAGAAATGGATAACTGGTGCCAGAGCCATGGCCTAAAGTTAAATGCCAAAAAATGCATAGTCATACCCTTCGGGAAAAACAAGGTTACCCCTAGCTACCAAATAGGTGGCAATCCACTGAGCACAGAAGAAGTTATCAGTGGGGACCCAGGTTGATAGTAGTCTGTCATTCGACACCCATGTAGCTAAAGTAGTTAGGAAGACCTTCTACATTGCCCACCTTATCATGAAGGGATTCTCATCTAGATCAAGAGAGGTCATAGTCTCCCTTTACTCATCACTCATCAGACCAATGATTGAGTACAATGCCCCATTCGGAATGTATCTGACCCGACACTTGCAGCAGCTGGAGAGGCCACAAAAGTTCCTCACCAAAAGGATAAAGGGTCTCAAAAATCTGTCCTATGCTGCCCGACTGAAAGAACTCCAGCTCTATTCAGTCGCCACCGCTTGCTCAGAGGTGACCTTTGCCTAACATACAAGGCCATGTCAAACCCAGATTTGATGAATATGCTTCACCTCAAAAATCTAGATCCATCAGAGCCACAAGGGCGGAGACTTAAACCTCGACACGGCTATTAATAGGACGTGCTGGAGGGATAGATTCATCACCCAAAGACTCCCTATGCTGTGGAACAAAATCCCGGTATATGTGAGGCAGAGCACCTCGCTGGCCTTGTTCAAGAGAAATCTTGACCAATGGATGGGAGATCGCAGATACACCCCAGGGATTACCTCAGTGTCACTGCTCGACAGAGGCACAGCAAAATAATGGGTATAGTTCCCCATACTAAAGGGGTGGCGTAAGCCACAAAACGATGGGCTAGGCTTGTAAATGCCCTCAGGCAGATAGCCTAGTATGAACCTATGAACCTATGATTTTCTGAGCCATGATACAGCAGCTGAATTGCATATGTATAGTAAGGTGTTGCTGAGTTTAATTCTGATGGCTACCAAAAAAGCAATTACTAGAAAGTGGAAATGAAAGTCTTAACCAATCATATTAGAAGCATTGAAGATTGTAACAGAGATAAAAGAACTGGAAGCTAGATCTTTAGAAATGGGAAAATTACATAGAAAGCATTTGGGAGCAAAACACGCACAATAATGTTTTAGAAGAGGAATGAGGCTTAAGGGTAGGTAATATTCGATTGACAATGACAGAAGCTTATATGTGATGTATAATGTTTGTAACTGAGAATATGTCATTTATATAAACATATGATTGCATATGTCATAAGTGATAATTCAGCAAATATTTTTTAAAGATTTTAAGTCATAAAAAATAATGAGCATATTTTAAATGTTTCTCTTACATGCTTAGAAAGTTAGTAAAATAAAAAGCTTTACATTAGCAAGCATTTTCTGAAGGATACAAAGTGTGGAACTCATGCCTGTCATTACTCAGTGACTGCAATCCACAGAGACATTTGGCAGTAAACCACAAATTTTTAAAAAGGATGAACAAAAAATATATTGCAGCTTCTTTGCTCAAGAATTCTGGACAAAGCCAACAAGAATGAGGGAGCAAAGGTCCATATTTTAGATACTATTTTCTTTTATCAATCTACTAACCAGGTAAACTCAACATACAAAAATATTGCAGGGACATTGTCTGAATTACTTTCTCTAATGCACAGAGCAGGCAAATGGAAGGATTCAAACCATTTACTTTTGACTAAAGGATGCTGCTTGTTAATATCTAAGCCTTAGGTGCCACTAGTGCAAATTGGCACTTCTCTATAGTAGTTAAGACTGGTGGACCATGCTTTGCATTGGTACAGGCACCCCCCTCATTCACTCTTCCACACACGTATACGTGTTCAACACACAAACACACCACATACCTCTTACCTGTCTCCCCGTCACTAAGTTGACAGAATGTTCCCAATGTCTCTTTTTATGTTTTAGCCTTGCCCTCATACATTATGGGTCCTTACAGTCAGTCACTAATGCCAGATATCAGTTTCATTATCCTTAGTGCATGTATAGTACATAGTGATGCTTTACGTATTGCTTTATTAATTTTTAATTCATTCCCAGTAGTAGTTTAAATGTTTTTCTTGGTGTTGTCTAGTATTTCTCCTGGCATTGTAATGAAGCCTCCCCCACATGGACAGCCCCCCCCCATTGCTCTCAATTGTCTGTCCTTGATTTTACAGGATACTTCTGCTGCTGCCTCTTGTAACGTCCCTTTCCTTCGTAACTCACAGAGCGTGGCAAGCATTGGATCATGCGCGGCACTGGAGCTTCATGCTTCTTATTATGTAAAAAACTCTGGCTACACAATGTTTCAGTTTAGTGGGTTAATGCTGCTGCTGTCCATGCCAGGGGTGCAGGGTTTGAAACCCTTTCACTTTACATAATTTGACTTGGGTAATATTTTCAAATATCTTGTGCATCTAGTAGTGGCAAAGATGGCTAATATCCTCTGTGTGAGGCCCCAGGGTTTGAATCACATTGAGGTGTCTGCACTAGTATATTTCATCACCCACATCTTTGAAGATACACATTTTTCTTTCTTTTTTTAAGTGCCTTAATGGCACAATATGGAGTATCCCTGGTGTTTAATGTTCCCCGCGACCCATGTCTTCCTTGCTGCAAATAATTTTTTTTCCAAGATTCTTTAAGGCACACTCTGCAAAGAATTCCTGGTGTGTAGTGTTTTCCATCCCACCAATATTGCAAGATTTGCTCAAGTGTCTAAGGAAAGTGGAGGTGTGAAAGCCCCAACCAAACATACACATTCAAACATTTATGCATACAAAAACACAAAAGTGCGCACACACACACACACACACACACACACACACACACACACACACACACACACACACACACACACACACACACACACACACACACACAGCCCCAGCACCCAACTGCACTCACAGACAGATTCACCCATTCACCCACACAGATACACATACGCATATACACATGCAGACCCACTCACATGTAGGCACACGGAAGCGCTACAGAATCCTGAAAGCCCCAAATCCTGAAGCCCAAAATCCTGAGACCAAAATCCTGAAAGTTCAAAATCCTAAAAATTCAAAATACTGAAAACTTAAAATCCTGAAAACACACAGGATACAAACACTTACTATATTCCACTACAAGTACATACAGAAACATATTACTCTTCAATTATATGCAGGCAAGCCTGCACCCCTATGGGGCTGCTTCCACCCCTGCTACTTAAATATATCAACTCCGAGATTGCACTTCACCACACTAAGTGCAATCTTGGAGTTGATATATATAAGTAGTAGTGGGTGTGGGGGCCGCAGCCCCCCACATGGGGGGTGCAGGGGGCTTGCTCCTCTGCTTATACTTGCAAAACAGTAATATAGTTTGTGTTTTATTTCTTTTTGAATGTACTTGTGCTGGAATGAGTATCCTGTGTGTTTTCAGGATTTTGTGTTTTCAGT